>NW_027489613.1:0-32472 GCF_050948215.1 Halictus rubicundus | reverse complement strand
GATAGGATAGAGGATAGGATATGATAGAGGATTGGATAGGTTAGAGGATAGGATAGGATAGGATAGGATAGAGGATAGGATAGGATAGAGGATAGGATAGGATAGAGGATAGGATAGGATAGAGGATAGGATAGGATAGAGGATAGGATAGAGGATAGGATAGGATAGAGGATAGGATAGGATAGAGGGTAGGGTAGAATTTGGATAGGATACAGGATAGCATAGGATAGAGTACAGGATAGGATAGAGAATGGGATAGGATAGAGGATATTATAGGGTAGAGGATAGGATAGGATAGAAGACAGGATAGGATAGAGGATAGGATAGGTTAGAGGATAGGATAGGATAGAGGATAGGATAGGATAGAGGATAGGATAGGATAGAGGATAAGATAGGATAGAGGATAGGATAGGATAGAGGATAGGATAGGATAGGATAGGATAGGATAGAGGATAGGATAGGATAGGATAGAGGATAGGATAGGATAAAGCATAGGATAGGATAAAGGATAGCTTAGGATAGAGGATAGGATAGGATAGAGGATAGGATAGGATAGAGGATAGGATAGGGATAGAGGTTAGGATAGGATAGAGGATAGGATAGGAGAGGATAGGATAGGGTAGAGGATAGGATAGGATAGAGAATAGGATATGATAGAGGATAGGATAGGTTAGAGGATAGGATAGGATAGAGAATAGGATAGGATAGAGGATAGGATAGGATAGAGGAGAGGAGAGGATAGAGGATAGGATAGGATAGAGGATAGGATAGGATAGAGGATAGGATAGGATAGAGGATAGGATAGGATAGGATAGGATAGGGTAGAGGATAGGATAGGATAGAGAATAGGATAGGATAGAGGATAGGATAGGATAGAGGAGAGGAGAGGATAGAGGATAGGATAGGATAGAGGATAGGATAGGATAGAGGATAGGATAGGATAGAGGATAGGATAGGATGGAGGATAGGATATTATAGAGGATAGGATACGATAGAGTGTAGGATAGGATAAAGGATAGGATAGAGGATAGGATATTATAGAGGATAGGATTGGATAGAGAATAGGATGGGATAGAGGATAGGATAGGATACAGGATAGGATAGGATACAGGATAGGATAGGATAGAGGATAGGATAGGATAGAGGATAGGATAGGATTGAGGGTAGGATAGGATAGAGAAAAGGATAGGACAGAGGATAGGATAGGATAGAGGATTGGATAGAGGATAGGATAGGATAGAGGGATAGACAGGATAGAGGATAGGATAGGATAGAGGATAGGATAGTGATAGAGGATAGGATAGGATAGAGGAGAGGATAGGATAGAGGATAGGATAGGATAGAGGATAGGATAGGATAGAGGATAGGATAGGATAGAGATAGGATAGGATATGGATAGGGATAGGATAAAGCATAGGATAGTGATAGAGTGGATAGGATAGGATAGAGGATAGGATAGGATAGAGGTTAGGATAGTATAGAGGTTAGGTTCACTTCACTCTTCTGCACTACACTTCTTCTTCACTTGCACTCTTCACTAGCTGTTAGCTTCACTTCCGTCTTCACTCCACGTTGCACGTCTTCACTTCACTTCACCCTTCACTTCACTCTTCACTTCACTTCACTCTTCACTTCACTTCCACTCGTCACTTCACTTCACTCTCCACTTCACTTCACATTTCACTTCACTTCACCCTCCACTTCACTTCACCCTTCACTTCACTTCACTCTTCACTTCACTTCACTCTTCACTTCACTTCACTCTTCACTTCACTTCACTCTTAACTTCACTACACTCTTAACTTCACTTTCACTCTTCACTTCACAACACTCTTCACTTCACTTCACTCTTTACTTCACTTCACTCTTCACTCCACTTCACTCTTCACTTCACTTCACCCTTCACTTCACTCTTCACTTCACTTCACTCTTCACTTCACTTCACTCTTCACTTCACTTCACTTCACTTCACTCTTCACTTCACTTCACTCTTCACTTCACTTCACTTCACTTCACTCTTCACTTCACTTCACTCTTCACTTCACTTCACTTCACTCTTTACTTTACTCCAAATTCATTTCACCCTTCACTCCACTTCACTCTACCCTTCACTTCACTCTCCATTTCACTTCACTCTTCACAACACTTTACTCTTCACTTCACTTCACTCCTCACTTCACTTCACTCTTCACTTCACTTTACTCTTCACTTCACTTCACTCTTCACTTCACTTCACTCTTCACTTCACTTCACTCTTCACTTCACTTCACTCCTCACTTCACTTCACTCTTCACTTCACTTCACTTCACTTCACTTCACTCTTCACTTCACTTCACTTCACTCTTCACTTCACTTTCACCCTCCACTTCACTTCACTCTTCACTTCACTTCACTCTTCACTTCACTTCACTCTTCACTTCACTTCACTCTTCACTTCACTTCACTCTTAACTTCACTACACTCTTTACTTCACTTCACTCTTCACTTCACAACACTCTTCACTTCACCTCACTCTACACTTCACTTCACCCTTCACTTCACTCTTCACTTCACTTCACTCTTCACTTCACTTCACTCTTCACTTCACTTCACTCTTCACTTCACTTCACTCTTCACTTCACTTCACTCTTCACTTCACTTCACTCTTCACTTCACATCACTCTTCAATTCACTTCACTCTTCACTTCACTTCACTTCACTTCACTTTACTCTTCACTTCACTTCACTCTCCACTTCACATCACTCTTCACTTCACTTAACTCTTCACTTCACTTCACTCTCCACTTCACTTCACTCTTCACTTCACTTCACTCTTCACTTCACTTCACTCTTCACTTCACTTCACTCTTCACTTCACTTCACTCTTCACTTCACTTCACTCTTCACTTCACTTCACTCTTCACTTCACTTCACTCTTCACTTCACTTCACTCTTCACTTCACTTCACTCTTCACTTCACTCTTCACTCTTTACTTTACTCCAAATTCACTTCACCCTTCACTCCACTTCACTCTACCCTTCACTTCACTCTCCATTTCACTTCACTCTTCACAACACTTTACTCTTCACTTCACTTCACTCCTCACTTCACTTCACTCTTCACTTCACTTAACTCTTCACTTCACTTCACTCTTCACTTCACTTCACTCTTCACTTCACTTCACTCTTCACTTCACTTCACTCTTCACTTCACTTCACTCTTCACTTCACTTCACTTCACTTCACTTCACTCTTCACTTCACTCTTCACTTCACTTCACTTCACTCTTCACTTCACTTCACCCTCCACTTCACTTCACTCTTCACTTCACTTCACTCTTCACTTCACTTCACTCTTCACTTCACTTCACTTCACTTCACTCTTCACTTCACTTCACTCTTCACTTCACTTCACTCTTCACTTCACTTCACTCTTCACTTCACTTCACTCTTCACTTCACTCTTCACTTCACTTCACTCTTCACTTCACTTCACTCTTTACTTTACTCCAAATTCACTTCACCCTTCACTCCACTTCACTCTACCCTTCACTTCACTCTCCATTTCACTTCACTCTTCACAACACTTTACTCTTCACTTCACTTCACTCCTCCCTTCACTTCACTCTTCACTTCACTTTAACTCTTCACTTCACTTCACTCTTCACTTCACTTCACTCTTCACTTCACTTCACTCTTCACCTCACTTCACTCTTCACTTCACTTCACTCTTCACTTCACTTCACTTCACTACACTTCTTCTCTTCACTTCACTTCACTTCACTTCACTCTTCACTTCACTTCACCCTCCACTTCACTTCACTCTTCACTCCACTTCACTCTTCACTTCACTTCACTCTTCACTTCACTTCACTCTTCACTTCACTTCACTTCTTAACTTCACTACACTCTTCACTTCACTTCACTCTTCACTTCACATCACTCTTCACTTCACCTCACTCTATACTTCACTTCACCCTTCACTTCACTCTTCACTTCACTTCACTCTACACTTCACTTCACTCTTCACTTCACTTCACTCTCCACTTCACTCCACTCTTCACTTCACTTCACTCTTCACTTCACCTCACTCTTCACTTCACTTCACTCTTCACTTCACTTCACTCTTAACTTCACTTCACTCTTCACTTCACTTCACTCTTCACTTCACTTCACTCTTCTCTTCACTTCACTCTTCACTTCACTTCACTCTTCAATTCACTTCACTCTTCACTTCACTTCACTTCACTTCACTTCACTCTTCACTTCACTTCACTCTTCACTTCACTTCACTCTTAACTTCACTACACTCTTCACTTCACTTCACTTCACTCTTCACTTCACAACACTCTTCACTTCACCTCACTCTATACTTCACTTCACCCTTCACTTCACTCTTCACTTCACTTCACTCTACACTTCACTTCACTCTTCACTTCACTTCACTCTTCACTTCACATCACTCTTCACTTCACTTCACTCTTCACTTCACTTCACTCTTCACTTCACTTCACTCTTCAATTCACTTCACTCTTCACTTCACTTCACTTCACTTCACTTCACTCTTCACTTCACTTCACTTCACTCTTCACTTCACTTCACTCTTCACTTCACTTCACTCTTCACTTCACTTCACTCTTCACTTCACTTCACTCTCCACTTCACTTCACTTTTCACTTCACTTCACCCACTACTTCACTTCACTCTTCACTTCACTTCACTCTCCACTTCACTTCACTCTTCACTTCACTTCACTCTTCACTTCACTTCACTCTTCACTTCACTTCACTCTTCACTTCACTTCACTCTTAACTTCACTACACTCTTCACTTCACTTCACTCTTCACTTCACTTCACTCTTCACTTCACTTCACTCTTCAATTCACTTCACTCTTCACTTCACTTCACTTCACTTCACTCTTCACTTCACTTCACTCTTCACTTCACTTCACTCTTCACTTCACTTTACTCTTCACTTCACTTCACTCTCCACTTCACTTCACTCTTCACTTCACTTCACTCTTCACTTCACCTCACTCTTCACTTCACTTCACTCTTCACTTCACTTCACTCTTAACTTCACTTCACTCTTCACTTCACTTCACTCTTCACTTCACTTCACTCTTCTCTTCACTTCACTCTTCACTTCACTTCACTCTTCACTTCACTTCACTCTTCACTTCACTTCACTCTCCACTTCACTTCACTTTTCACTTCACTTCACCCACCACTTCACTTCACTCTTCACTTCACTTCACTCTCCACTTCACTTCACTCTTCACTTCACTTCACTCTTCACTTCACTTCACTCTTAACTTCACTACACTCTTCACTTCACTTCACTCTTCACTTCACTTCACTCTTCACTTCACTTCACTCTTCAATTCACTTCACTCTTCACTTCACTTCACTTCACTTCACTCTTCACTTCACTTCACTCTTCACTTCACTTCACTCTTCACTTCACTTTACTCTTCACTTCACTTCACTCTCCACTTCACTTCACTCTTCACTTCACTTCACTCTTCACTTCACCTCACTCTTCACTTCACTTCACTCCTTCACTTCACTTCACTCTTAACTTCACTTCACTCTTCACTTCACTTCACTCTTCACTTCACTTCACTCTTCTCTTCACTTCACTCTTCACTTCACTTCACTCTTCTCTTCACTTCACTCTTCACTTCACTTCACTCTTCACTTCACTTCACTCTTTACTTTACTCCAAATTCACTTCACCCTTCACTCCACTTCACTCTATCCTTCACTTCACTCTCCATTTCACTTCACTCTTCACAACACTTTACTCTTCACTTCACTTCACTCCTCACTTCACTTCACTCTTCACTTCACTTTACTCTTCACTTCACTTCACTCTTCACTTCACTTCACTCTTCACTTCACTTTACTCTTCACTTCACTTCACTCTCCACTTCACTTCACTTCTTCACTTCACTTCACTCTTCACTTCACCTCACTCTTCACTTCACTTCACTCTTCACTTCACTTCACTCTTAACTTCACTTCACTCTTCACTTCACTTCACTCTTCACTTCACTTCACTCTTCTCTTCACTTCACTCTTCACTTCACTTCACTCTTCAATTCACTTCACTCTTCACTTCACTTCACTTCACTTCACTTCACTCTTCACTTCACTTCACTTCACTCTTCACTTCACTTCCCCCTCCACTTCACTTCACTCTTCACTTCACTTCACTCTTCACTTCACTTCACTCTTCACTTCACTTCACTCTTCACTTCACCTTCACTCTTCAATTCACTTCACTCTTCACTTCACTTCACTTCACTTCACTTCACTTCACCCTTCACTTCACTTCACTTCACTCTTCACACACACACCCCCCCCCCCCCTTCTTCTTCTTCCCCTCTCTCTCACACCACACACCACACCACACCACACCAAACACCACACCACACCACACCACACCACACCACACCACACACCACACCCCACCACACACCAACACCACACCACACACCACACCACACCACACACCACACCACACCACACACCACACCACACCACACACCACACCACATCAATAACCACACCACACCACACACCACACCACACCACACCACACACCACACCACTCCACACCACACCACACCACACACCACACCCCACCACACACCACACCACACCACACACCACACCACACCACACACCACACCACACCACACACCACACCACACCACACACCACACCACCCCACACACCACACCACACCACACACCACACCACACCACACACAACACCACACCACACACCACACCACACCACACACCACACCACAACACACACCACACCACACCACACCCCACACCACACCACACACCACACCACTCCACACCACCACTCCACATCCACACCCACACCACACCACACACCACACCTCTCCTCACACCACACCACTCCACTACCCTCACACCACACCTCACCCAACACACACCTCACCAGCCACACACCACTGCTCACCAGACACCTCACCCACATCTACCCTACCCTCTCCACCTATCCTCACCTATCCACACCACTACCTATCCTCACCACACACCTCCTCATCCTCACACCTATCCTCTCCACTATCCACTCCACTCCTCACTCCTAACCACTCCACTCACCTATCCTAACCTCAATCCTCATCCTAACCTCTATCCTATCCAATCCACTATCTTATCCTCATCCTCTATCCAATCCTATCCTCTATCCTATCCTATCTCTATCCTATCCTATCCTCTACCCTATCCTATCCTCTATCCTATCCTATCCTCTATCCTATCCTATCCTCTATCCTATCCTATCCAATCCTATCCTCTATCCTATCCAATCCTCTATCCTATCCTATCCTCTATCCTATCCTATCCTCTATCCTATCCTATCCTCTATACTATCCTAACCTCTATCCAATCCTATCCTCTATCCTATCCTATCCTCTATCCTATCCTATTCTCTATCCTATCCTATCCTCTATCCTATCCTATGATTTATCCTATCCTATCCCCTATCCTATCCTATTCTCTATCCTATCCTATCCTCTATCCTATCCTATCCTCTATCCTATCCTATCCTCTATCCTATCCTCTCCTCTATCCTATCCTATCCTCTATCCTATCCTATCCTCTATCCTATCCTAACCTCTATCCTATCCTATCCTCTATCCTATCCTATCCTCTATCTTATCCTATCCTCTATCCTATCCTATCCTCTATCCTATCCTATTCTCTATCCTATCCTATCCTCTACCCTATCCTATCCTCTATCCTATCCTATCCTCTATCCTATCCTATCCTCTATCCTATCCTATCCTATCCTATCCTCTATCCTATCCAATCCTCTATCCTATCCTATCCTCTATCCTATCCTATCCTCTATCCTATCCTATCCTCTATACTATCCTAACCTCTATCCTATCCTATCCTCTATCCTATCCTATCCTCTATCCTATCCTATCCTCTATCCTATCCTATCCTCTATCCTATCCTATTCTCTATCCTATCCTATCCTCTATCCTATCCTACGATTTATCCTATCCTATCCCCTATCCTATCCTATTCTCTATCCTATCCTATCCTCTATCCTATCCTATCCTCTATCCTATCCTATCCTCTATCCTATCCTATCCTCTATCCTATCCTATCCTATCCTCTATCCTATCCTATCCTATCCTATCCTATCCTCTATCCTATCCAATCCTCTATCCTATCCTATCCTCTATCCTATCCTATCCTCTATCCTATCCTATCCTCTATCATATCCTATCCTCTATCCTATCCTATCCTCTATCCTATCCTATACTCTATCCTATCCTATCCTCTATCCTATCCTTTATCCTATCCTACACTCTATCGTATCCTATCCTCTATAATATCCTATCCTCTATCCTATCCTATCCTATCCTCTATACTATCCTAACCTCTATCCTATCCTATCCTCTATCCTATCCTATCCTCTATCCTATCCTATCCTATCCTATCCTATCCTCTATCCTATCCAATCCTCTATCCTATCCTATCCTCTATCCTATCCTCTCCTCTATCCTATCCTATCCTCTATCCTATCCTATCCTCTATCCTATCCTAACCTCTATCCTATCCTATCCTCTATCCTATCCTATCCTCTATCTTATCCTATCCTCTATCCTATCCTATCCTCTATGCTATCCTATTCTCTATCCTATCCTATCCTCTATCCTATCCTATACTCTATCCTATCCTATCCTCTATCCTATCCTTTATCCTATCCTACACTCTATCGTATCCTATCCTCTATAATATCCTATCCTCTATCCTATCCTATCCTCTATACTATCCTAACCTCTATCCTATCCTATCCTCTATCCTATCCTATCCTCTATCCTATCCTATCCTCTATCCTATGCTATCCTCTATCCTATCCTATGCTTTATCCTATCCTATCCTCTATCCTATCCTATCCTATCCTATCCTCTATCCTATACTATCCTATCCTATCCTATCCTCTATCCTATCCTATCCTCTATCCTATCTTATCCTCTATCCTATCCTATCCTCTATCCTATCCTATCCTCTATCCTATCCTATCCTCTAACCTATCCTATCCTCTATCCTATCCTGTCTTCTATCCTATCCTATCCTCTACCCTATAATATCCTCTATCCTATCCCATTCTCTATCCTATCCTGTACTCTATCCTATGCTATCCTGTATCCTATCCAAATTCTACCCTACCCTCTATCCTATCCTATCCTCTATCCTATCCTATCCTCTATCCTATCCTCTATCCTATCCTATCCTCTATCCTATCCTATCCTCTATCCTATCCTATCCTCTATCCTATCCTATCCTCTATCCTATCCTATCCTATCCTATCCTCTATCCTATCCTATCCTCTATCCTATCCTATCCTCTATCCTATCCTATGCTTTATCCTATCCTATCCTCTATCCTATCCTATCCTATCCTCTATCCTATCCTCTATCCTATCCTATCCTATCCTATCCTATCCTCTATCCTATCCTATCCTCTATCCTATCCTATCCTCTATCCTATCCTATCCTCTATCCTATCCTATCCTCGATCCTATCCTATCCTCTAACCTATCCTATCCTCTATCCTATCCTATCTTCTATCCTATCCTATCCTCTACCCTATAATATCCTCTATCCTATCCCATTCTCTATCCTATCCTGTACTCTATCCTATGCTATCCTGTATCCTATCCAAATTCTACCCTACCCTCTATCCTATCCTATCCTCTATCCTATCCTATCCTCTATCCTATCCTATCCTCTATCCTATCCTATCCTCTATCCTATCCTATCCTCTATCCTATCCTATCCTCTATCCTATCCTATCCTCTATCCTATCCTATCCTCTATCCTATCCTATCCTCTATCCTATCCTATCCTCTATCCTATCCTATTCTCTATCCTATCCTATCCTCTAACCTATCCTATCCTCTATCATATCCTATTCTCTATCCTATCCTATCCTCTACCCTATCCTATCCTATCCTATCCTATCCTCTATCCTATCCAATCCTCTATCATATCCTATCCTCTATCCTATCCTATCCTCTATCCTATCCTATCCTCTATCCTATCCTATCCTCTATCCTATCCTATCCTCTATCCTATCCTATCCTCTATCCTATCCTATCCTCTATCCTATCCTTTATCCTATCCTATACTCTATCGTATCCTATCCTCTATAATATCCTATCCTCTATCCTATCCTACCCTCTATACTATCCTAACCTCTATCCTATCCTATCCTCTATCCTATCCTATCCTCTATCCTATCCTATCCTCTATCCTATCCTATCCTCTATCCTATCCTATGCTTTATCCTATCCTATCCTCTATCCTATCCTATCCTATCCTCTATCCTATCCTATCCTATCCTATCCTATCCTCTATCCTATCCTATCGTCTATCCTATCCTATCCTCTATCCTATCCTATCCTCTATCCTATCCTATCCTCTATCCTATCCTATCCTCTACCCTATCCTATCCTCTATCCTATCCTATCTTCTATCCTATCCTATCCTCTACCCTATAATATCCTCTATCCTATCCCATTCTCTATCCTATCCTGTACTCTATCCTATGCTATCCTGTATCCCATCCAAATTCTACCCTACCCTCTATCCTATCCTATCCTATCCTCTATCCTATCCTATCCTCTATCCTATCCTATCCTATCCTATCCTCTATCCTATCCTATCCTCTATCCTATCCTATCCTATCCTATCCTCTATCCTATCCTATCCTCTATCCTATCCTATCCTCTATCCTATCCTTTATCCTATCCTATCCTCTATCCTATTCTATCCTCTATCCTATCCTACCCTCTATCCTATCCTATCCTCTATAATATCCTATCCTCTATCCTATCCTAACCTCTATACTATCCTAACCTCTATCCTATCCTATCCTCTATCCTATCCTATCCTCTATCCTATCCTATCCTCTATCCTATCCTATCCTGTATCCTATCCTATGCTTTATCCTATCCTATCCCATATCCTATCCTATTCTCTATCCTATCCTATCCTCTATTCTATCCTATCCTCTATCCTATCCTATCCTCTATCCTATCCTTTATCCTATCCTATCCTCTATCCTATTCTATCCTCTATCCTATCCTACCCACTATCCTATCCTATCCTCTATAATATCCTATCCTCTATCCTATCCTAACCTCTATACTATCCTAACCTCTATCCTATCCTATCCTCTATCCTATCCTATCCTCTATCCTATCCTATGCTTTATCCTATCCTATCCCATATCCTATCCTATTCTCTATCCTATCCTATCCTCTATCCTATCCTATCCTCTATCCTATCCTATCCTCTATCCTATCCTCTCCTCTATCCTATCCTATCCTCTATCCTATCCTATCCTCTATCCTATCCTATCCTCTATCCTGTCCTATCCTCTATCCTATCCTATCCTCTATCCTATCCAATCCTCTATCCTATCCTATCCTCTGTCCTATCCTTTTCTCTATCCTATCCTACCCTCTATCCTATCCTATCCTCTATCCTATCCTATCCTCTATCCTATCCTATCCTGTATCCTATCCTATCCTGTATCCTATCCTATCCTCTATCCCATCCTATTCTCTATCCAATCCTATCCTCTATAATATCCTATCCTCTATCCTATCCTTTATCCTATCCTACACTCTATCGTATCCTATCCTCTATAATATCCTATCCTCCATCCTATCCTATCCTCTATCCTATCCTATCCTCTATCCTATCCTATCCTCTATCCTATCCTATCCTCTATCCTCTCCTCTCCTCTATCCTATCCTATCCTCTATCCTATCCTATTCTCTATCCTATCCTATCCTCTACCCTATCCTATCCTATCCTATCCTATCCTCTATCCTATCCTATCCTCTATCCTATCCTATCCTCTATCCTATCCTATCCTCTATCCTCTCCTCTCCTCTATCCTATCCTATCCTCTATCCTATCCTATTCTCTATCCTATCCTATCCTCTAACCTATCCTATCCTCTATCATATCCTATTCTCTATCCTATCCTATCCTCTACCCTATCCTATCCTCTCCTATCCTATCCTCTATCCTATCCTAACCTCTATCCTATCCTATCCTCTATCCTATCCTATCCTCTATCCTATCCTATCCTCTATCCTAAGCTATCCTTTATCCTATCCTATGCTTTATCCTATCCTATCCTCTATCCTATCCTATCCTAT
This sequence comes from Halictus rubicundus, assembly GCF_050948215.1. Lineage (NCBI taxonomy): Eukaryota > Metazoa > Arthropoda > Insecta > Hymenoptera > Halictidae > Halictus > Halictus rubicundus. Next base: position 20,255 of record NW_027489613.1, on the reverse strand, counting down.
CCTCTATCCTATCCTATCCTATCCTATCCTATCCTCTATCCTATCCTATCCTCTATCCTATCTTATCCTCTATCCTATCCTATCCTCTATCCTATCCTATCCTCTATCCTATCCTATCCTCTAACCTATCCTATCCTCTATCCTATCCTGTCTTCTATCCTATCCTATCCTCTACCCTATAATATCCTCTATCCTATCCCATTCTCTATCCTATCCTGTACTCTATCCTATGCTATCCTGTATCCTATCCAAATTCTACCCTACCCTCTATCCTATCCTATCCTCTATCCTATCCTATCCTCTATCCTATCCTCTATCCTATCCTATCCTCTATCCTATCCTATCCTCTATCCTATCCTATCCTCTATCCTATCCTATCCTCTATCCTATCCTATCCTATCCTATCCTCTAACCTATCCAATCCTCTATCATATCCTATCCTCTATCCTATCCTATCCTCTATCCTATCCTATCCTATCCTCTATCCTATCCTATCCTCTATCCTATCCTATCCTCTATCCTATCCTATCCTCTATCCTATCCTTTATCCTATCCTATACTCTATCGTATCCTATCCTCTATAATATCCTATCCTCTATCCTATCCTACCCTCTATACTATCCGAACCTCTATCCTATCCTATCCTCTATCCTATCCTATCCTCTATCCTATCCTATCCTCTATCCTATCCTATCCTCTATCCTATCCTATGCTTTATCCTATCCTATCCTCTATCCTATCCTATCCTATCCTCTATCCTATCCTATCCTATCCTATCCTATCCTATCCTCTATCCTATCCTATCCTCTATCCTATCCTATCCTCTATCCTATCCTATCCTCTATCCTATCCTATCCTCTATCCTATCCTATCCTCTATCCTATCCTATCCTCTACCCTATCCTATCCTCTATCCTATCCTATCTTCTATCCTATCCTATCCTCTACCCTATAATATCCTCTATCCTATCCCATTCTCTATCCTATCCTGTACTCTATCCTATGCTATCCTGTATCCTATCCAAATTCTACCCTACCCTCTATCCTATCCTATCCTATCCTCTATCCTATCCTATCCTCTATCCTATCCTATCCTATCCTATCCTATCCTATCCTCTATCCTATCCTATCCTCTATCCTATCCTATCCTATCCTATCCTCTATCCTATCCTATCCTCTATCCTATCCTATCCTCTATCCTATCCTTTATCCTATCCTATCCTCTATCCTATCCTATCCTCTATCCTATCCTATCCTATCCTATCCTCTATCCTATCCTATCCTCTATCCTATCCTATCCTCTATCCTATCCTTTATCCTATCCTATCCTCTATCCTATTCTATCCTCTATCCTATCCTACCCTCTATCCTATCCTATCCTCTATAATATCCTATCCTCTATCCTATCCTAACCTCTATACTATCCTAACCTCTATCCTATCCTATCCTCTATCCTATCCTATCCTCTATCCTATCCTATCCTCTATCCTATCCTATCCTCTATCCTATCCTATGCTTTATCCTATCCTATCCCATATCCTATCCTATTCTCTATCCTATCCTATCCTCTATTCTATCCTATCCTCTATCCTATCCTATCCTCTATCCTATCCTTTATCCTATCCTATCCTCTATCCTATTCTATCCTCTATCCTATCCTACCCACTATCCTATCCTATCCTCTATAATATCCTATCCTCTATCCTATCCTAACCTCTATCCTATCCTAACCTCTATCCTATCCTATCCTCTATCCTATCCTATCCTCTATCCTATCCTATGCTTTATCCTATCCTATCCCATATCCTATCCTATTCTCTATCGTATCCTATCCTCTATCCTATCCTATCCTCTATCCTGTCCTATCCTCTATCCTATCCTCTCCTCTATCCTATCCTATCCTCTATCCTATCCTATCCTCTATCCTATCCTATCCTCTATCCTGTCCTATCCTCTATCCTATCCTATCCTCTATCCTATACAATCCTCTATCCTATCCTATCCTCTGTCCTATCCTTTTCTCTATCCTATCCTACCCTCTATCCTATCCTATCCTTTATCCTATCCTATCCTCTATCCTATCCTATCCTGTATCCTATCCTATCCTGTATCCTATCCTATCCTCTATCCCATCCTATTCTCTATCCAATCCTATCCTCTATAATATCCTATCCTCTATCCTATCCTTTATCCTATCCTACACTCTATCGTATCCTATCCTCTATAATATCCTATCCTCTATCCTATCCTATTCTCTATCCTATCCTATCCTCTAACCTATCCTATCCTCTATCATATCCTATTCTCTATCCTATCCTATCCTCTACCCTATCCTATCCTATCCTATCCTATCCTCTATCCTATCCAATCCTCTATCATATCCTATCCTCTATCCTATCCTATCCTCTATCCTATCCTATACTCTATCCTATCCTATCCTCTACCCTATAATATCCTCTATCCTATCCCATTCTCTATCCTATCCTGTACTCTATCCTATGCTATCCTGTATCCTATCCAAATTCTACCCTACCCTCTATCCTATCCTATCCTCTATCCTATCCTATCCTCTATCCTATCCTCTATCCTATCCTCTATCCTATCCTATCCTCTATCCTATCCTATCCTCTATCCTATCCTATCCTCTATCCTATCCTATCCTCTATCCTATCCTATCCTATCCTATCCTCTATCCTATCCTATCCTCTATCCTATCCTATCCTCTATCCTATCCTATGCTTTATCCTATCCTATCCTCTATCCTATCCTATCCTATCCTCTATCCTATCCTCTATCCTATCCTATCCTATCCTATCCTATCCTCTATCCTATCCTATCCTCTATCCTATCCTATCCTCTATCCTATCCTATCCTCTATCCTATCCTATCCTCTATCCTATCCTATCCTCTAACCTATCCTATCCTCTATCCTATCCTATCTTCTATCCTATCCTATCCTCTACCCTATAATATCCTCTATCCTATCCCATTCTCTATCCTATCCTGTACTCTATCCTATGCTATCCTGTATCCTATCCAAATTCTACCCTACCCTCTATCCTATCCTATCCTCTATCCTATCCTATCCTCTATCCTATCCTATCCTCTATCCTATCCTATCCTCTATCCTATCCTATCCTCTATCCTATCCTATCCTCTATCCTATCCTATCCTCTATCCTATTCCTATCCTCTATCCTATCCTATCCTCTATCCTATCCTATCCTATCCTATCCTCTATCCTATCCTATCCTCTATCCTATCCTATTCTCTATCCTATCCTATCCTCTAACCTATCCTATCCTCTATCATATCCTTTTCTCTATCCTATCCTATCCTCTACCCTATCCTATCCTATCCTATCCTATCCTCTATCCTATCCAATCCTCTATCATATCCTATCCTCTATCCTATCCTCTATCCTATCCTCTATCCTATCCTATCCTCTATCCTATCCTATCCTCTATCCTATCCTATCCTCTATCCTATCCTATCCTCTATCCTATCCTATCCTCTATCCTATCCTATCCTATCCTATCCTATCCTCTATCCTATCCTATCCTCTATCCTATCCTATCCTCTATCCTATCCTATGCTTTATCCTATCCTATCCTCTATCCTATCCTATCCTATCCTCTATCCTATCCTATCCTATCCTATCCTATCCTCTATCCTATCCTATCCTCTATCCTATCCTATCCTCTATCCTATCCTATCCTCTATCCTATCCTATCCTCTATCCTATCCTATCCTCTATCCTATCCTATCCTCTACCCTATCCTATCCTCTATCCTATCCTATCTTCTATCCTATCCTATCCTCTACCCTATAATATCCTCTATCCTATCCCATTCTCTATCCTATCCTGTACACTATCCTATGCTATCCTGTATCCTATCCAAATTCTACCCTACCCTCTATCCTATCCTATCCTATCCTCTATCCTATCCTATCCTCTATCCTATCCTATCCTATCCTATCCTATCCTCTATCCTATCCTATCCTCTATCCTATCCTATCCTATCCTATCCTCTATCCTATCCTATCCTCTATCCTATCCTATCCTCTATCCTATCCTATCCTCTATCCTATCCTTTATCCTATCCTATCCTCTATCCTATTCTATCCTCTATCCTATCCTACCCTCTATCCTATCCTTTTTTTTTTTTTTTTTTTTTTTCCGAGGAGGTAATCTCGTTACGGATACCCGAACCCCCCGGGGGGGGGGGGTGGTCCGGGTTATGTGGGACTCCTCGGCTGGTTGGTGCAACGCCGAGTATACCCACTAACTCCTCCCCGTCCGTCCCTAGACTCCTGGGGGCACCCGTGCTCTGCGCGCGCATGTCAATCCGGTGTGCCCCCGCCTTAGCATACCACCCAGGGGGGGACGCGGCCCCCTCCCGTACCTACTCTATCCGAAGGCACCACGCAACGGACGACGTGGCGCCTTCCCCCCTGTTAGGCCGCCCGATGAGCATCCGAGCCCCCGCTCGAGATGCCCGGCGGCCTCCGGGGACGCCGTTGGTGACCGAGTGTAAGGGGATATCCGATCCCCCGCCTCGAGATCATCAAGGGCGTCCCCGCTCGCGTCAGAGGCGTCGCAACGGGGGTACGCCCCCGGGGCGTACCCTGCGCCGCCTCCCCCCCCTTCGGCCGGGATCGTGATTACGCTCCCGATCCCGTTCCGCAGCCTCCTTCCGCAGCATAACCCGCTCGCAGAAGGAAGCGAACCCCCTCCACGCCTCCTCGCCACCGGCTGCCGCAGCGACGACAGCCGGGAGCGAGAGGTCGTGGCCCACCGCGCGCCGCAGGGCACGGCGCTCTCCCCCCCATGCCGGACACTCCTCCAGAGTGTGTTGCGCCGTGTCCCGCGGCTCGCCGCAGTGGTGACACGCCTCCTCGGTCTCCCTCCCGATGCGACACAGGTAGTCGCCGAAGCACCCGTGCCCGCTCATCACCTGCGTCACACGGTAGGAGACCCTATGCCCCATCCATCCCCTGTTCCATTGATCGAACACCGGGAGGATGGCCCGAACGGCCCGCCTCTCGCCCTCCCTCGTCCCGGGAAGGCTATCGCGCCACTCCCGGGCTGCGTGCCGCCGAGCATGTCGCCTGAGCTCATCCACCATGAGCCGCGCCTGATCCGGGGCCACCCCCCGGAGCCGGAGTTCCCTGGAGTGCGTATGCACATCCGCCAACACGCGGGCCTCCAGCTCGAGGGGGATCAGCCCCGACATCACCATCGCCGTCGCGTATGAAATGGTGCGGTACCCCCGCACGATGCCTATGGCCAGCCTGCGCTCGATGCGACGCAGCAGCGACCGTGTGCCGCCACTGCGCCCCCTAGCCAAGACATCGCGCGCCCACACAGGGGCTCCATACAGGACCAAAACTCGCACCACCACCGCGAACAGACGACGCACCCGTCCACAGGGTCCCCCGAGATTCGGGAGAAGGCGACCGAGCGCAGCGGTCGCCCTCTCCGCCCGGGGCGCCAGCGACTCAAGGTGGCGGTCAAAACGCCACCGGCCGTCAAGCTCGAGTCCCAGGTACCGCATCTGGGACCCGACCTTGACCATCCCCTCCCCCACGCAGATCCAGCACTGGGGAGGCGCCGCCAACCGGGCCGAGCGGAGAAACCACATGGCCCTGGTTTTCTCGACGGACACCTCTAGGCCCAGCGACCGGATCGCGCGCACCGCGCGCCACGCGCCGCGCTCCGCCAGGCAGATGGCCTCCTTCGCATACCTCCCGGTGGCCAATACCAGCGTGTCGTCGGCGTAACACGTCAGGCTGACCCCGGGAGGCATCTCCTCCCGCAGGACGCGATCGTACGCAAGATTCCACAGCAACGGGCCCAACACCGAGCCCTGCGGAACCCCGCGCACGACGCCCCTGCGCACCATCCCGTACCGGCCGGGATACTCTATACCCCTGTCGGAGAGATAGCTCCCGATCACCCTTCTGAGATACAGAGGCACCCGGTGGAAGACCAGGGCCTCCATTATCCGATCCCAGGGGACGGTGTTGAACGCGTTAGCGATATCCAAGGATATCGCCAACGCAACACCGCCCCCCCTCGTACAGGCCTCCGAGAGAGCCCTCACCCGCTGAATAGCGTCGACGGTGGAGAGACCCTCCCGGAAGCCGAATTGAACCCCGCTCAGATCGGGGACCCCTCCCGCCGACAGGTGCCGGACGAGGCGTCCAACGAGTACGCGCTCGAACAACTTCCCCGCCTCGTCCAGCAGACAAATTGGCCGGTACCCTGAGGGCGAGTCCCGGGACTTGCCCCCCTTCGGAAGGAGGACCAACCTGCCCGACTTCCACTCCGTGGGGAACACCCCCTCCCTCAGACAGCCGTTATACAGCTGCCGGAGTTCGGCGGCGAGTCCCCCCTCCAGGGCCAAGACCAACGCGCGGCCCGGCACCCCGTCCGGGCCCGGGGCCTTGCGGCCCACCCGCCGCGCCCTGGCCATCGCCTCACCCAGCTCGCCGGCCGACACCTCCCACTCTGCGGACCAGGAGAGAGGCTCCTGTTCCCAATGGGAGCGGCGCAGTTGTCCCCCCTCTCGCGGGAAGAGGGAACCCTCTATCCTATCCTATCCTCTATAATATCCTATCCTCTATCCTATCCTAACCTCTATACTATCCTAACCTCTATCCTATCCTATCCTCTATCCTATCCTATCCTCTATCCTATCCTATCCTCTATCCTATCCTATCCTCTATCCTATCCTATCCTCTATCCTATCCTATGCTTTATCCTATCCTATCCCATATCCTATCCTATTCTCTATCCTATCCTATCCTCTATTCTATCCTATCCTCTATCCTATCCTATCCTCTATCCTATCCTTTATCCTATCCTATCCTCTATCCTATTCTATCCTCTATCCTATCCTACCCACTATCCTATCCTATCCTCTATAATATCCTATCCTCTATCCTATCCTAACCTCTATCCTATCCTAACCTCTATCCTATCCTATCCTCTACCCTATCCTATCCTCTATCCTATCCTATCTTCTATCCTATCCTATCCTCTACCCTATAATATCCTCTATCCTATCCCATTCTCTATCCTATTATGTACTCTATCCTATGCTATCCTGTATCCTATCCAAATTCTACCCTACCCTCTATCCTATCCTATCCTATCCTCTATCCTATCCTATCCTCTATCCTATCCTATCCTATTCTATCCTATCCTATCCTATCCTATCCTCTATCCTATCCTATCCTCTATCCTATCCTATCCTCTATCCTATCCTATCCTCTATCCTATCCTCTATCCTATCCTATCCTCTATCCTATCCTATCCTCTATCCTATCCTTTATCCTATCCTATCCTCTATCCTATTCTATCCTCTATCCTATCCTACCCTCTATCCTATCCTATCCTATATAATATCCTATCCTCTATACTATCCTAACCTCTATCCTATCCTATCCTCTATCCTATCCTATCCTCTATCCTATCCTATCCTCTATCCTATTCTATCCTCTATCCTATCCTATCCTCTATCCTATCCTATCCTCTATCCTATCCTATGCTTTATCCTATCCTATCCCATGTCCTATCCTATTCTCTATCCTATCCTATCCTCTATCCTATCCTATCCTCTATCCTATCCTATCCTCTATCCTATCCTCTCCTCTATCCTATCCTATCCTCTATCCTATCCTATCCTATCCTATCCTCTATCCTATCCTATCCTCTATCCTATCCTATCCTCTATCCTATCCTATCCTCTATCCTATTCTATCCTCTATCCTATCCTACCCTCTATCCTATCCTATCCTCTATAATATCCTATCCTCTATCCTATCCTCACCTCTATACTATCCTAACCTCTATCCTATCCTATCCTCGATCCTATCCTATCCTCTATCCTATCCTATCCTCTATCCTATCCTATCCTCTATCCTATCCTATGCTTTATCCTATCCTATCCCATATCCTATCCTATTCTCTATCCTATCCTATCCTCTATCCTATCCTATCCTCTATCCTATCCTATCCTCTATCCTATCCTCTCCTCTATCCTATCCTATCCTCTATCCTATCCTATCCTCTATCCTATCCTATCCTCTATCCTATCCTATCCTCTATCCTATCCTATCCTCTATCCTATCCTATCCTCTATCCTATCCTATCCTCTATCCTATCCTATCCTCTATCCTATCCTATCCTATCCTATCCTATCCTCTATCCTATCCAATCCTCTATCCTATCCTATCCTCTATCCTATCCTATCCTCTATCCTATCCTATCCTCTATCCTCTCCTCTCCTCTATCCTATCCTATCCTCTATCCTATCCTATTCTCTATCCTATCCTATCCTCTAACCTATCCTATCCTCTATCATATCCTATTCTCTATCCTATCCTATCCTCTACCCTATCCTATCCTATCCTATCCTATCCTCTATCCTATCCAATCCTCTATCATATCCTATCCTCTATCCTATCCTATCCTCTATCCTATCCTATCCTCTATCCTATCCTATCCTATCCTCTATCCTATCCTATCCTCTATCCTATCCTATCCTCTATCCTATCCTTTATCCTATCCTATCCTCTATCCTATTCTATCCTCTATCCTATCCTATCCTCTATCCTATCCTATCCTCTATCCTGTCCTATCCTCTATCCTATCCTATCCTCTATCCTATCCAATCCTCTATCCTATCCTATCCTCTGTCCTATCCTTTTCTCTATCCTATCCTACCCTCTATCCTATCCTATCCTCTATCCTATCCTATCCTCTATCCTATCCTATCCTGTATCCTATCCTATCCTGTATCCTATCCTATCCTCTATCCCATCCTATTCTCTATCCAATCCTATCCTCTATAATATCCTATCCTCTATCCTATCCTTTATCCTATCCTACACTCTATCGTATCCTATCCTCTATAATATCCTATCCTCTATCCTATCCTATCCTCTATCCTATCCTATCCTCTATCCTATCCTATCCTCTATCCTCTCCTCTCCTCTATCCTATCCTATCCTCTATCCTATCCTATTCTCTATCCTATCCTATCCTCTAACCTATCCTATCCTCTATCATATCCTATTCTCTATCCTATCCTATCCTCTACCCTATCCTATCCTATCCTATCCTATCCTCTATCCTATCCAATCCTCTATCATATCCTATCCTCTATCCTATCCTATCCTCTATCCTATCCTATACTCTATCCTATCCTATCCTCTATCCTATCCTTTATCCTATCCTACACTCTATCGTATCCTATCCTCTATAATATCCTATCCTCTATCCTATCCTATCCTCTATACTATCCTAACCTCTATCCTATCCTATCCTCTATCCTATCCTATCCTCTATCCTATCCTATCCTCTATCCTATGCTATCCTCTATCCTATCCTATGCTTTATCCTATCCTATCCTATCCTATCCTATCCTCTATCCTATCCTATCCTATCCTCTATCCTATCTTATCCTCTATCCTATCCTATCCTCTATCCTATCCTATCCTCTATCCTATCCTATCCTCTAACCTATCCTATCCTCTATCCTATCCTGTCTTCTATCCTATCCTATCCTCTACCCTATAATATCCTCTATCCTATCCCATTCTCTATCCTATCCTGTACTCTATCCTATGCTATCCTGTATCCTATCCAAATTCTACCCTACCCTCTATCCTATCCTATCCTCTATCCTATCCTATCCTCTATCCTATCCTCTATCCTATCCTCTATCCTATCCTATCCTCTATCCTATCCTATCCTCTATCCTATCCTATCCTCTATCCTATCCTATCCTCTATCCTATCCTATCCTCTATCCTATCCTATCCTATCCTATCCTCTATCCTATCCTATCCTCTATCCTATCCTATCCTCTATCCTATCCTATGCTTTATCCTATCCTATCCTCTATCCTATCCTATCCTATCCTCTATCCTATCCTCTATCCTATCCTATCCTATCCTATCCTATCCTCTATCCTATCCTATCCTATCCTCCATCCTATCTTATCCTCTATCCTATCCTATCCTCTATCCTATCCTATCCTCTATCCTATCCTATCCTCTAACCTATCCTATCCTCTATCCTATCCTGTCTTCTATCCTATCCTATCCTCTACCCTATAATATCCTCTATCCTATCCCATTCTCTATCCTATCCTGTACTCTATCCTATGCTATCCTGTATCCTATCCAAATTCTACCCTACCCTCTATCCTATCCTATCCTCTATCCTATCCTATCCTCTATCCTATCCTCTATCCTATCCTCTATCCTATCCTATCCTCTATCCTATCCTATCCTCTATCCTATCCTATCCTCTATCCTATCCTATCCTCTATCCTATCCTATCCTCTATCCTATCCTATCCTATCCTATCCTCTATCCTATCCTATCCTCTATCCTATCCTATCCTCTATCCTATCCTATGCTTTATCCTATCCTATCCTCTATCCTATCCTATCCTATCCTCTATCCTATCCTCTATCCTATCCTATCCTATCCTATCCTATCCTCTATCCTATCCTATCCTCTATCCTATCCTATCCTCTATCCTATCCTATCCTCTATCCTATCCTATCCTCTATCCTATCCTATCCTCTAACCTATCCTATCCTCTATCCTATCCTATCTTCTATCCTATCCTATCCTCTACCCTATAATATCCTCTATCCTATCCCATTCTCTATCCTATCCTGTACTCTATCCTATGCTATCCTGTATCCTATCCAAATTCTACCCTACCCTCTATCCTATCCTATCCTCTATCCTATCCTATCCTCTATACTATCTTATCCTCTATCCTATCCTATCCTCTACCCTATCCTATCCTCTATCCTATCCTATCCTCTATCCTATCCTATCCTCTATCCTATCCTATCCTCTATCCTATTCCTATCCTCTATCCTATCCTATCCTCTATCCTATCCTATCCTATCCTATCCTCTATCCTATCCTATCCTCTATCCTATCCTATTCTCTATCCTATCCTATCCTCTAACCTATCCTATCCTCTATCATATCCTTTTCTCTATCCTATCCTATCCTATCCTATCCTATCCTCTATCCTATCCTATCCTATCCTATCCTATCCTATCCTCTATCCTATCCTATCCTCTATCCTATCCTATCCTCTATCCTATCCTATCCTCTATCCTATCCTATCCTCTACCCTATCCTATCCTCTATCCTATCCTATCTTCTATCCTATCCTATCCTCTACCCTATAATATCCTCTATCCTATCCCATTCTCTATCCTATTATGTACTCTATCCTATGCTATCCTGTATCCTATCCAAATTCTACCCTACCCTCTATCCTATCCTATCCTATCCTCTATCCTATCCTATCCTCTATCCTATCCTATCCTATCCTATCCTATCCTATCCTATCCTCTATCCTATCCTATCCTCTATCCTATCCTATCCTCTATCCTATCCTATCCTCTATCCTATCCTATCCTCTATCCTATCCTATCCTCTATCCTATCCTTTATCCTATCCTATCCTCTATCCTATTCTATCCTCTATACTATCCTACCCTCTATCCTATCCTATCCTCTATCCTATCCTATCCTCTATCCTATCCTATCCTCTATCCTATCCTATCCTCTATCCTATCCTATCCTCTATCCTATCCTATCCTCTATCCTATCCTTTATCCTATCCTACACTCTATCGTATTATATCCTCTATAATATCCTATCCTCTATCCTATCCTATCCTCTATCCTAGCCTATCCTCTATCCTATCCTATCCTCTATCCTATCCTATGCTTTATCCTATCCTATCCTCTATCCTATCCTATCCTATCCTCTATCCTAGCCTATCCTCTATCCTATCCTATCCTCTATCCTATCCTATCCTCTATCCTATCCTATCCTATCCTATCCTATCCTATCCTATCCTATCCTATCCTATCCTATCCTCTATCCTATCCTATCCTCTATCCTATCCTATCCTCTATCCTATCCTATCCTCTATCCTATCCTTTATCCTATCCTATCCTCTATCCTATTCTATCCTCTATCCTATCCTATCCTCTATCCTATCCTATCCTCTATCCTGTCCTATCCTCTATCCTATCCTATCCTCTATCCTATCCAATCCTCTATCCTATCCTATCCTCTGTCCTATCCTTTTCTCTATCCTATCCTACCCTCTATCCTATCCTATCCTCTATCCTATCCTATCCTCTATCCTATCCTATCCTGTATCCTATCCTATCCTGTATCCTATCCTATCCTATCCTCTATCCTATTCTATCCTCTATCCTATCCTATCCTCTATCCTATCCTATCCTCTATCCTGTCCTATCCTCTATCCTATCCTATCCTCTATCCTATCCAATCCTCTATCCTATCCTATCCTCTGTCCTATCCTTTTCTCTATCCTATCCTACCCTCTATCCTATCCTATCCTCTATCCTATCCTTTATCCTATCCTACACTCTATCGTATTATATCCTCTATAATATCCTATCCTCTATCCTATCCTATCCTCTATCCTAGCCTATCCTCTATCCTATCCTATCCTCTATCCTATCCTATGCTTTATCCTATCCTATCCTCTATCCTATCCTATCCTATCCTCTATCCTAGCCTATCCTCTATCCTATCCTATCCTCTATCCTATCCTATCCTCTATCCTATCCTATCCTATCCTATCCTATCCTATCCTATCCTATCCTATCCTATCCTATCCTCTATCCTATCCTATCCTCTATCCTATCCTATCCTCTATCCTATCCTATCCTCTATCCTATCCTTTATCCTATCCTATCCTCTATCCTATTCTATCCTCTATCCTATCCTATCCTCTATCCTATCCTATCCTCTATCCTGTCCTATCCTCTATCCTATCCTATCCTCTATCCTATCCAATCCTCTATCCTATCCTATCCTCTGTCCTATCCTTTTCTCTATCCTATCCTACCCTCTATCCTATCCTATCCTCTATCCTATCCTATCCTCTATCCTATCCTATCCTGTATCCTATCCTATCCTGTATCCTATCCTATCCTCTATCCCATCCTATTCTCTATCCAATCCTATCCTCTATAATATCCTATCCTCTATCCTATCCTTTATCCTATCCTATCCTCTATCCTATCCTATCCTCTATCCTCTCCTCTCCTCTATCCTATCCTATCCTCTATCCTATCCTATTCTCTATCCTATCCTATCCTCTAACCTATCCTATCCTCTATCATATCCTATTCTCTATCCTATCCTATCCTCTACCCTATCCTATCCTATCCTATCCTATCCTCTATCCTATCCAATCCTCTATCATATCCTATCCTCTATCCTATCCTATCCTCTATCCTATCCTATACTCTATCCTATCCTATCCTCTATCCTATCCTTTATCCTATCCTACACTCTATCGTATCCTATCCTCGATAATATCCTATCCTCTATCCTATCCTATCCTCTATACTATCCTAACCTCTATCCTATCCTATCCTCTATCCTATCCTATCCTCTATCCTATCCTATCCTCTATCCTATGCTATCCTCTATCCTATCCTATGCTTTATCCTATCCTATCCTATCCTATCCTATCCTATCCTCTATCCTATCCTATCCTATCCTCTATCCTATCTTATCCTCTATCCTATCCTATCCTCTATCCTATCCTATCCTCTATCCTATCCTATCCTCTAACCTATCCTATCCTCTATCCTATCCTGTCTTCTATCCTATCCTATCCTCTACCCTATAATATCCTCTATCCTATCCCATTCTCTATCCTATCCTGTACTCTATCCTATGCTATCCTGTATCCTATCCAAATTCTACCCTACCCTCTATCCTATCCTATCCTCTATCCTATCCTATCCTCTATCCTATCTTATCCTCTATCCTATCCTATCCTCTATCCTATCCTATCCTCTATCCTATCCTATCCTCTATCCTATCCTATCCTCTATCCTATCCTATCCTCTATCCTATTCCTATCCTCTATCCTATCCTATCCTCTATCCTATCCTATCCTATCCTATCCTCTATCCTATCCTATCCTCTATCCTATCCTATTCTCTATCCTATCCTATCCTCTAACCTATCCTATCCTCTATCACATCCTTTTCTCTATCCTATCCTATCCTATCCTATCCTATCCTCTATCCTATCCTATCCTATCCTATCCTATCCTCTATCCTATCCTATCCTCTATCCTATCCTATCCTCTATCCTATCCTATCCTCTATCCTATCCTATCCTCTACCCTATCCTATCCTCTATCCTATCCTATCTTCTATCCTATTCTATCCTCTACCCTATAATATCCTCTATCCTATCCCATTCTCTATCCTATTATGTACTCTATCCTATGCTATCCTGTATCCTATCCAAATTCTACCCTACCCTCTATCCTATCCTATCCTATCCTCTATCCTATCCTATCCTCTATCCTATCCTATCCTATCCTATCCTATCCTATCCTATCCTCTATCCTATCCTATCCTCTATCATATCCTATCCTCTATCCTATCCTATCCTCTATCATATCCTTTTCTCTATCCTATCCTATCCTATCCTATCCTATCCTCTATCCTATCCTATCCTATCCTATCCTATCCTATCCTCTATCCTATCCTATCCTCTATCCTATCCTATCCTCTATCCTATCCTATCCTCTATCCTATCCTATCCTCTACCCTATCCTATCCTCTATCCTATCCTATCTTCTATCCTATCCTATCCTCTACCCTATAATATCCTCTATCCTATCCCATTCTCTATCCTATTATGTACTCTATCCTATGCTATCCTGTATCCTATCCAAATTCTACCCTACCCTCTATCCTATCCTATCCTATCCTCTATCCTATCCTATCCTCTATCCTATCCTATCCTATCCTATCCTATCCTATCCTATCCTCTATCCTATCCTATCCTCTATCCTATCCTATCCTCTATCCTATCCTATCCTCTATCCTATCCTATCCTCTATCCTATCCTATCCTCTATCCTATCCTTTATCCTATCCTATCCTCTATCCTATTCTATCCTCTATACTATCCTACCCTCTATCCTATCCTATCCTCTATCCTATCCTATCCTCTATCCTATCCTATCCTCTATCCTATCCTATCCTCTATCCTATCCTATCCTCTATCCTATCCTATCCTCTATCCTATCCTTTATCCTATCCTACACTCTATCGTATTATATCCTCTATAATATCCTATCCTCTATCCTATCCTATCCTCTATCCTAGCCTATCCTCTATCCTATCCTATCCTCTATCCTATCCTATGCTTTATCCTATCCTATCCTCTATCCTATCCTATCCTATCCTCTATCCTAGCCTATCCTCTATCCTATCCTATCCTCTATCCTATCCTATCCTCTATCCTATCCTATCCTATCCTATCCTATCCTATCCTATCCTATCCTATCCTATCCTATCCTCTATCCTATCCTATCCTCTATCCTATCCTATCCTCTATCCTATCCTATCCTCTATCCTATCCTTTATCCTATCCTATCCTCTATCCTATTCTATCCTCTATCCTATCCTATCCTCTATCCTATCCTATCCTCTATCCTGTCCTATCCTCTATCCTATCCTATCCTCTATCCTATCCAATCCTCTATCCTATCCTATCCTCTGTCCTATCCTTTTCTCTATCCTATCCTACCCTCTATCCTATCCTATCCTCTATCCTATCCTATCCTCTATCCTATCCTATCCTGTATCCTATCCTATCCTGTATCCTATCCTATCCTATCCTCTATCCTATTCTATCCTCTATCCTATCCTATCCTCTATCCTATCCTATCCTCTATCCTGTCCTATCCTCTATCCTATCCTATCCTCTATCCTATCCAATCCTCTATCCTATCCTATCCTCTGTCCTATCCTTTTCTCTATCCTATCCTACCCTCTATCCTATCCTATCCTCTATCCTATCCTTTATCCTATCCTACACTCTATCGTATTATATCCTCTATAATATCCTATCCTCTATCCTATCCTATCCTCTATCCTAGCCTATCCTCTATCCTATCCTATCCTCTATCCTATCCTATGCTTTATCCTATCCTATCCTCTATCCTATCCTATCCTATCCTCTATCCTAGCCTATCCTCTATCCTATCCTATCCTCTATCCTATCCTATCCTCTATCCTATCCTATCCTATCCTATCCTATCCTATCCTATCCTATCCTATCCTATCCTATCCTCTATCCTATCCTATCCTCTATCCTATCCTATCCTCTATCCTATCCTATCCTCTATCCTATCCTTTATCCTATCCTATCCTCTATCCTATTCTATCCTCTATCCTATCCTATCCTCTATCCTATCCTATCCTCTATCCTGTCCTATCCTCTATCCTATCCTATCCTCTATCCTATCCAATCCTCTATCCTATCCTATCCTCTGTCCTATCCTTTTCTCTATCCTATCCTACCCTCTATCCTATCCTATCCTCTATCCTATCCTATCCTCTATCCTATCCTATCCTGTATCCTATCCTATCCTGTATCCTATCCTATCCTCTATCCCATCCTATTCTCTATCCAATCCTATCCTCTATAATATCCTATCCTCTATCCTATCCTTTATCCTATCCTATCCTCTATCCTATCCTATCCTCTATCCTCTCCTCTCCTCTATCCTATCCTATCCTCTATCCTATCCTATTCTCTATCCTATCCTATCCTCTAACCTATCCTATCCTCTATCATATCCTATTCTCTATCCTATCCTATCCTCTACCCTATCCTATCCTATCCTATCCTATCCTCTATCCTATCCAATCCTCTATCATATCCTATCCTCTATCCTATCCTATCCTCTATCCTATCCTATACTCTATCCTATCCTATCCTCTATCCTATCCTTTATCCTATCCTACACTCTATCGTATCCTATCCTCGATAATATCCTATCCTCTATCCTATCCTATCCTCTATACTATCCTAACCTCTATCCTATCCTATCCTCTATCCTATCCTATCCTCTATCCTATCCTATCCTCTATCCTATGCTATCCTCTATCCTATCCTATGCTTTATCCTATCCTATCCTATCCTATCCTATCCTATCCTCTATCCTATCCTATCCTATCCTCTATCCTATCTTATCCTCTATCCTATCCTATCCTCTATCCTATCCTATCCTCTATCCTATCCTATCCTCTAACCTATCCTATCCTCTATCCTATCCTGTCTTCTATCCTATCCTATCCTCTACCCTATAATATCCTCTATCCTATCCCATTCTCTATCCTATCCTGTACTCTATCCTATGCTATCCTGTATCCTATCCAAATTCTACCCTACCCTCTATCCTATCCTATCCTCTATCCTATCCTATCCTCTATCCTATCCTCTATCCTATCCTCTATCCTATCCTATCCTCTATCCTATCCTATCCTCTATCCTATCCTATCCTCTATCCTATCCTATCCTCTATCCTATCCTATCCTATCCTATCCTCTATCCTATCCTATCCTCTATCCTATCCTCTATGATATCCTATCCTATCCTATCCTATCCTCTATCCTATCCTATCCTATCCTCTATCCTATCTTATCCTCTATCCTATCCTATCCTCTATCCTATCCTATCCTCTATCCTATCCTATCCTCTAACCTATCCTATCCTCTATCCTATCCTGTCTTCTATCCTATCCTATCCTCTACCCTATAATATCCTCTATCCTATCCCATTCTCTATCCTATCCTGTACTCTATCCTATGCTATCCTGTATCCTATCCAAATTCTACCCTACCCTCTATCCTATCCTATCCTCTATCCTATCCTATCCTCTATCCTATCCTCTATCCTATCCTCTATCCTATCCTATCCTCTATCCTATCCTATCCTCTATCCTATCCTATCCTCTATCCTATCCTATCCTCTATCCTATCCTATCCTCTATCCTATCCTATCCTATCCTATCCTCTATCCTATCCTATCCTCTATCCTATCCTATCCTCTATCCTATCCTATGCTTTATCCTATCCTATCCTCTATCCTATCCTATCCTATCCTCTATCCTATCCTCTATCCTATCCTATCCTATCCTATCCTATCCTCTATCCTATCCTATCCTCTATCCTATCCTATCCTCTATCCTATCCTATCCTCTATCCTATCCTATCCTCTATCCTATCCTATCCTCTAACCTATCCTATCCTCTATCCTATCCTATCTTCTATCCTATCCTATCCTCTACCCTATAATATCCTCTATCCTATCCCATTCTCTATCCTATCCTGTACTCTATCCTATGCTATCCTGTATCCTATCCAAATTCTACCCTACCCTCTATCCTATCCTATCCTCTATCCTATCCTATCCTCTATCCTATCTTATCCTCTATCCTATCCTATCCTCTATCCTATCCTATCCTCTATCCTATCCTATCCTCTATCCTATCCTATCCTCTATCCTATCCTATCCTCTATCCTATTCCTATCCTCTATCCTATCCTATCCTCTATCCTATCCTATCCTATCCTATCCTCTATCCTATCCTATCCTCTATCCTATCCTATTCTCTATCCTATCCTATCCTCTAACCTATCCTATCCTCTATCACATCCTTTTCTCTATCCTATCCTATCCTATCCTATCCTATCCTCTATCCTATCCTATCCTATCCTATCCTATCCTCTATCCTATCCTATCCTCTATCCTATCCTATCCTCTATCCTATCCTATCCTCTATCCTATCCTATCCTCTACCCTATCCTATCCTCTATCCTATCCTATCTTCTATCCTATTCTATCCTCTACCCTATAATATCCTCTATCCTATCCCATTCTCTATCCTATTATGTACTCTATCCTATGCTATCCTGTATCCTATCCAAATTCTACCCTACCCTCTATCCTATCCTATCCTATCCTCTATCCTATCCTATCCTCTATCCTATCCTATCCTATCCTATCCTATCCTATCCTATCCTCTATCCTATCCTATCCTCTATCCTATCCTATCCTCTATCCTATCCTATCCTCTATCCTATCCTATCCTCTATCCTATCCTATCCTCTATCCTATCCTTTATCCTATCCTATCCTCTATCCTATTCTATCCTCTATACTATCCTACCCTCTATCCTATCCTATCCTCTATCCTATCCTATCCTCTATCCTATCCTATCCTCTATCCTATCCTATCCTCTATCCTATCCTATCCTCTATCCTATCCTATCCTCTATCCTATCCTTTATCCTATCCTACACTCTATCGTATTATATCCTCTATAATATCCTATCCTCTATCCTATCCTATCCTCTATCCTAGCCTATCCTCTATCCTATCCTATCCTCTATCCTATCCTATGCTTTATCCTATCCTATCCTCTATCCTATCCTATCCTATCCTCTATCCTAGCCTATCCTCTATCCTATCCTATCCTCTATCCTATCCTATCCTCTATCCTATCCTATCCTATCCTATCCTATCCTATCCTATCCTATCCTATCCTATCCTCTATCCTATCCTATCCTCTATCCTATCCTATCCTCTATCCTATCCTATCCTCTATCCTATCCTTTATCCTATCCTATCCTCTATCCTATTCTATCCTCTATCCTATCCTATCCTCTATCCTATCCTATCCTCTATCCTGTCCTATCCTCTATCCTATCCTATCCTCTATCCTATCCAATCCTCTATCCTATCCTATCCTCTGTCCTATCCTTTTCTCTATCCTATCCTACCCTCTATCCTATCCTATCCTCTATCCTATCCTATCCTCTATCCTATCCTATCCTGTATCCTATCCTATCCTGTATCCTATCCTATCCTGTATCCTATCCTATCCTCTATCCCATCCTATTCTCTATCCAATCCTATCCTCTATAATATCCTATCCTCTATCCTATCCTTTATCCTATCCTACACTCTATCGTATCCTATCCTCTATAATATCCTATCCTCTATCCTATCCTATCCTCTATCCTATCCTATCCTCTATCCTATCCTATCCTCTATCCTATCCTATCCTCTATCCTCTCCTCTCCTCTATCCTATCCTATCCTCTATCCTATCCTATTCTCTATCCTATCCTATCCTCTAACCTATCCTATCCTCTATCATATCCTATTCTCTATCCTATCCTATCCTCTACCCTATCCTATCCTATCCTATCCTATCCTCTATCCTATCCAATCCTCTATCATATCCTATCCTCTATCCTATCCTATCCTCTATCCTATCCTATACTCTATCCTATCCTATCCTCTATCCTATCCTTTATCCTATCCTACACTCTATCGTATC
>NW_027489612.1:25000-32545 GCF_050948215.1 Halictus rubicundus | reverse complement strand
AAATAATGGACGGATGTGCTACTCCGTCGACAAAACTCTGGAAATTTTTCTAAGTCCCACCGCCAAGAGGAAACTTTTTCCCTATCGGTCCTAGACGATTTTCGACGTGATATCACTGTAATATAGACGGTTTCTAACAATATATATCATAACACCAAACTCGCTACAATTATTATTTATCGAGTTATTAGCAAATAATGGACGGATGTGCTACTCCGTCGACAAAACTCTGGAAATTTTTCTAAGTCCCACCGCCAAGAGGAAACTTTTTCCCTATCGGTCCTAGACGATTTTCGACGTGATATCACTGTAATATAGACGGTTTCTAACAATATATATCATAACACCAAACTCGCTACAATTATTATTTATCGAGTTATTAGCAAATAATGGACGGATGTACTACTCCGTCGGACGTTCGACGAAAATTTTTCTAAGTCCCACCGCTAAGAGGAAACTTTTTCCCTATCGGTCCTAGACGATTTTCGACGTGATATCACTGTAATATAGACGGTTTCTAACAATATATATCATAACACCAAACTCGCTACAATTATTATTTATCGAGTTATTAGCAAATAATGGACGGATGTGCTACTCCGTCGACAAAACTCTGGAAATTTTTCTAAGTCCCACCGCTAAGAGGAAACTTTTTCCGTATCGGTCCTAGACGATTTTCGACGTGATATCACTGTAATATAGACGGTTTCTAACAATATATATCATAACACCAAACTCGCTACAATTATTATTTATCGAGTTATTAGCAAATAATGGACGGATGTGCTACTCCGTCGACAAAACTCTGGAAATTTTTCCAAGTCCCACCGCCAAGAGGAAACTTTTTCCCTATCGGTCCTAGACGATTTTCGACGTGATATCACTGTAATATAGACGGTTTCTAACAATATATGTCATAACACCAAACTCGCTACAATTATTATTTATCGAGTTATTAGCAAATAATGGACGGATGTGCTACTCCGTCGACAAAACTCTGGAAATTTTTCTAAGTCCCACCGCTAAGAGGAAACTTTTTCCGTATCGGTCCTAGACGATTTTCGACGTGATATCACTGTAATATAGACGGTTTCTAACAATATGTATCATAACACCAAACTCGCTACAATTATTATTTATCGAGTTATTAGCAAATAATGGACGGATGTGCTACTCCGTCGGACGTTCGACGAAAATTTTTCTAAGTCCCACCGCCAAGAGGAAACTTTTTCCCTATCGGTCCTAGACGATTTTCGACGTGATATCACTGTAATATAGACGGTTTCTAACAATATATATCATAACACCAAACTCGCTACAATTATTATTTATCGAGTTATTAGCAAATAATGGACGGATGTACTACTCCGTCGGACGTTCGACGAAAATTTTTCTAAGTCCCACCGCTAAGAGGAAACTTTTTCCGTATCGGTCCTAGACGATTTTCGACGTGATATCACTGTAATATAGACGGTTTCTAACAATATATATCATAACACCAAACTCGCTACAATTATTATTTATCGAGTTATTAGCAAATAATGGACGGATGTACTACTCCGTCGGACGTTCGACGAAAATTTTTCTAAGTCCCACCGCTAAGAGGAAACTTTTTCCCTATCGGTCCTAGACGATTTTCGACGTGATATCACTGTAATATAGACGGTTTCTAACAATATATATCATAACACCAAACTCGCTACAATTATTATTTATCGAGTTATTAGCAAATAATGGACGGATGTGCTACTCCGTCGACAAAACTCTGGAAATTTTTCTAAGTCCCACCGCTAAGAGGAAACTTTTTCCGTATCGGTCCTAGACGATTTTCGACGTGATATCACTGTAATATAGACGGTTTCTAACAATATATATCATAACACCAAACTCGCTACAATTATTATTTATCGAGTTATTAGCAAATAATGGACGGATGTACTACTCCGTCGGACGTTCGACGAAAATTTTTCTAAGTCCCACCGCCAAGAGGAAACTTTTTCCCTATCGGTCCTAGACGATTTTCGACGTGATATCACTGTAATATAGACGGTTTCTAACAATATATATCATAACACCAAACTCGCTACAATTATTATTTATCGAGTTATTAGCAAATAATGGACGGATGTGCTACTCCGTCGACAAAACTCTGGAAATTTTTCTAAGTCCCACCGCCAAGAGGAAACTTTTTCCCTATCGGTCCTAGACGATTTTCGACGTGATATCACTGTAATATAGACGGTTTCTAACAATATATGTCATAACACCAAACTCGCTACAATTATTATTTATCGAGTTATTAGCAAATAATGGACGGATGTGCTACTCCGTCGACAAAACTCTGGAAATTTTTCTAAGTCCCACCGCTAAGAGGAAACTTTTTCCGTATCGGTCCTAGACGATTTTCGACGTGATATCACTGTAATATAGACGGTTTCTAACAATATGTATCATAACACCAAACTCGCTACAATTATTATTTATCGAGTTATTAGCAAATAATGGACGGATGTGCTACTCCGTCGGACGTTCGACGAAAATTTTTCTAAGTCCCACCGCCAAGAGGAAACTTTTTCCCTATCGGTCCTAGACGATTTTCGACGTGATATCACTGTAATATAGACGGTTTCTAACAATATATATCATACCACCAAACTCGCTACAATTATTATTTATCGAGTTATTAGCAAATAATGGACGGATGTGCTACTCCGTCGACAAAACTCTGGAAATTTTTCCAAGTCCCACCGCCAAGAGGAAACTTTTTCCCTATCGGTCCTAGACGATTTTCGACGTGATATCACTGTAATATAGACGGTTTCTAACAATATATATCATAACACCAAACTCGCTACAATTATTATTTATCGAGTTATTAGCAAATAATGGACGGATGTGCTACTCCGTCGACAAAACTCTGGAAATTTTTCTAAGTCCCACCGCCAAGAGGAAACTTTTTCCCTATCGGTCCTAGACGATTTTCGACGTGATATCACTGTAATATAGACGGTTTCTAACAATATATGTCATAACACCAAACTCGCTACAATTATTATTTATCGAGTTATTAGCAAATAATGGACGGATGTGCTACTCCGTCGACAAAACTCTGGAAATTTTTCTAAGTCCCACCGCTAAGAGGAAACTTTTTCCGTATCGGTCCTAGACGATTTTCGACGTGATATCACTGTAATATAGACGGTTTCTAACAATATATATCATAACACCAAACTCGCTACAATTATTATTTATCGAGTTATTAGCAAATAATGGACGGATGTACTACTCCGTCGGACGTTCGACGAAAATTTTTCTAAGTCCCACCGCTAAGAGGAAACTTTTTCCCTATCGGTCCTAGACGATTTTCGACGTGATATCACTGTAATATAGACGGTTTCTAACAATATATATCATAACACCAAACTCGCTACAATTATTATTTATCGAGTTATTAGCAAATAATGGACGGATGTGCTACTCCGTCGACAAAACTCTGGAAATTTTTCTAAGTCCCACCGCCAAGAGGAAACTTTTTCCCTATCGGTCCTAGACGATTTTCGACGTGATATCACTGTAATATAGACGGTTTCTAACAATATATATCATAACACCAAACTCGCTACAATTATTATTTATCGAGTTATTAGCAAATAATGGACGGATGTGCTACTCCGTCGACAAAACTCTGGAAATTTTTCTAAGTCCCACCGCCAAGAGGAAACTTTTTCCCTATCGGTCCTAGACGATTTTCGACGTGATATCACTGTAATATAGACGGTTTCTAACAATATATATCATAACACCAAACTCGCTACAATTATTATTTATCGAGTTATTAGCAAATAATGGACGGATGTGCTACTCCGTCGGACGTTCGACGAAAATTTTTCTAAGTCCCACCGCCAAGAGGAAACTTTTTCCCTATCGGTCCTAGACGATTTTCGACGTGATATCACTGTAATATAGACGGTTTCTAACAATATATATCATAACACCAAACTCGCTACAATTATTATTTATCGAGTTATTAGCAAATAATGGACGGATGTGCTACTCCGTCGACAAAACTCTGGAAATTTTTCCAAGTCCCACCGCCAAGAGGAAACTTTTTCCCTATCGGTCCTAGACGATTTTCGACGTGATATCACTGTAATATAGACGGTTTCTAACAATATATATCATAACACCAAACTCGCTACAATTATTATTTATCGAGTTATTAGCAAATAATGGACGGATGTGCTACTCCGTCGGACGTTCGACGAAAATTTTTCTAAGTCCCACCGCCAAGAGGAAACTTTTTCCCTATCGGTCCTAGACGATTTTCGACGTGATATCACTGTAATATAGACGGTTTCTAACAATATATATCATAACACCAAACTCGCTACAATTATTATTTATCGAGTTATTAGCAAATAATGGACGGATGTGCTACTCCGTCGGACGTTCGACGAAAATTTTTCTAAGTCCCACCGCCAAGAGGAAACTTTTTCCCTATCGGTCCTAGACGATTTTCGACGTGATATCACTGTAATATAGACGGTTTCTAACAATATATATCATAACACCAAACTCGCTACAATTATTATTTATCGAGTTATTAGCAAATAATGGACGGATGTGCTACTCCGTCGACAAAACTCTGGAAATTTTTCCAAGTCCCACCGCCAAGAGGAAACTTTTTCCCTATCGGTCCTAGACGATTTTCGACGTGATATCACTGTAATATAGACGGTTTCTAACAATATATATCATAACACCAAACTCGCTACAATTATTATTTATCGAGTTATTAGCAAATAATGGACGGATGTGCTACTCCGTCGACAAAACTCTGGAAATTTTTCTAAGTCCCACCGCCAAGAGGAAACTTTTTCCCTATCGGTCCTAGACGATTTTCGACGTGATATCACTGTAATATAGACGGTTTCTAACAATATATGTCATAACACCAAACTCGCTACAATTATTATTTATCGAGTTATTAGCAAATAATGGACGGATGTGCTACTCCGTCGACAAAACTCTGGAAATTTTTCTAAGTCCCACCGCTAAGAGGAAACTTTTTCCGTATCGGTCCTAGACGATTTTCGACGTGATATCACTGTAATATAGACGGTTTCTAACAATATGTATCATAACACCAAACTCGCTACAATTATTATTTATCGAGTTATTAGCAAATAATGGACGGATGTGCTACTCCGTCGACAAAACTCTGGAAATTTTTCTAAGTCCCACCGCCAAGAGGAAACTTTTTCCCTATCGGTCCTAGACGATTTTCGACGTGATATCACTGTAATATAGACGGTTTCTAACAATATATGTCATAACACCAAACTCGCTACAATTATTATTTATCGAGTTATTAGCAAATAATGGACGGATGTGCTACTCCGTCGACAAAACTCTGGAAATTTTTCTAAGTCCCACCGCCAAGAGGAAACTTTTTCCCTATCGGTCCTAGACGATTTTCGACGTGATATCACTGTAATATAGACGGTTTCTAACAATATATATCATAACACCAAACTCGCTACAATTATTATTTATCGAGTTATTAGCAAATAATGGACGGATGTGCTACTCCGTCGGACGTTCGACGAAAATTTTTCTAAGTCCCACCGCCAAGAGGAAACTTTTTCCCTATCGGTCCTAGACGATTTTCGACGTGATATCACTGTAATATAGACGGTTTCTAACAATATATATCATAACACCAAACTCGCTACAATTATTATTTATCGAGTTATTAGCAAATAATGGACGGATGTGCTACTCCGTCGACAAAACTCTGGAAATTTTTCCAAGTCCCACCGCCAAGAGGAAACTTTTTCCCTATCGGTCCTAGACGATTTTCGACGTGATATCACTGTAATATAGACGGTTTCTAACAATATATATCATAACACCAAACTCGCTACAATTATTATTTATCGAGTTATTAGCAAATAATGGACGGATGTGCTACTCCGTCGGACGTTCGACGAAAATTTTTCTAAGTCCCACCGCCAAGAGGAAACTTTTTCCCTATCGGTCCTAGACGATTTTCGACGTGATATCACTGTAATATAGACGGTTTCTAACAATATATATCATAACACCAAACTCGCTACAATTATTATTTATCGAGTTATTAGCAAATAATGGACGGATGTGCTACTCCGTCGACAAAACTCTGGAAATTTTTCTAAGTCCCACCGCCAAGAGGAAACTTTTTCCCTATCGGTCCTAGACGATTTTCGACGTGATATCACTGTAATATAGACGGTTTCTAACAATATATATCATAACACCAAACTCGCTACAATTATTATTTATCGAGTTATTAGCAAATAATGGACGGATGTACTACTCCGTCGGACGTTCGACGAAAATTTTTCTAAGTCCCACCGCCAAGAGGAAACTTTTTCCCTATCGGTCCTAGACGATTTTCGACGTGATATCACTGTAATATAGACGGTTTCTAACAATATATATCATAACACCAAACTCGCTACAATTATTATTTATCGAGTTATTAGCAAATAATGGACGGATGTGCTACTCCGTCGACAAAACTCTGGAAATTTTTCTAAGTCCCACCGCTAAGAGGAAACTTTTTCCGTATCGGTCCTAGACGATTTTCGACGTGATATCACTGTAATATAGACGGTTTCTAACAATATGTATCATAACACCAAACTCGCTACAATTATTATTTATCGAGTTATTAGCAAATAATGGACGGATGTGCTACTCCGTCGGACGTTCGACGAAAATTTTTCTAAGTCCCACCGCCAAGAGGAAACTTTTTCCCTATCGGTCCTAGACGATTTTCGACGTGATATCACTGTAATATAGACGGTTTCTAACAATATATATCATAACACCAAACTCGCTACAATTATTATTTATCGAGTTATTAGCAAATAATGGACGGATGTACTACTCCGTCGGACGTTCGACGAAAATTTTTCTAAGTCCCACCGCTAAGAGGAAACTTTTTCCGTATCGGTCCTAGACGATTTTCGACGTGATATCACTGTAATATAGACGGTTTCTAACAATATATATCATAACACCAAACTCGCTACAATTATTATTTATCGAGTTATTAGCAAATAATGGACGGATGTACTACTCCGTCGGACGTTCGACGAAAATTTTTCTAAGTCCCACCGCTAAGAGGAAACTTTTTCCCTATCGGTCCTAGACGATTTTCGACGTGATATCACTGTAATATAGACGGTTTCTAACAATATATATCATAACACCAAACTCGCTACAATTATTATTTATCGAGTTATTAGCAAATAATGGACTTGAGTAGGGTGACACCCGGCCGTACTACATTCTGTTCTACAAATTGCACGGGTAAACGGCGGTTGGAAATGATGCTCCGTATTGTTAGTTAGTGTATCCCCGAAGGTCTATGCGTACCGCAGCGTTGGATTGACGAGGTTCCCTCTGTCTCTATCTTTTTTTTTCTCTACGATAGCATGTATCGCGTTGACAAACGACTAGGAAGCGTGTTTACCGAGTTATTAGCGATCCGAGTGA
>NW_027489612.1:0-10000 GCF_050948215.1 Halictus rubicundus | reverse complement strand
TATCATAACACCAAACTCGCTACAATTATTATTTATCGAGTTATTAGCAAATAATGGACGGATGTGCTACTCCGTCGGACGTTCGACGAAAATTTTTCTAAGTCCCACCGCCAAGAGGAAACTTTTTCCCTATCGGTCCTAGACGATTTTCGACGTGATATCACTGTAATATAGACGGTTTCTAACAATATATATCATAACACCAAACTCGCTACAATTATTATTTATCGAGTTATTAGCAAATAATGGACGGATGTGCTACTCCGTCGGACGTTCGACGAAAATTTTTCTAAGTCCCACCGCCAAGAGGAAACTTTTTCCCTATCGGTCCTAGACGATTTTCGACGTGATATCACTGTAATATAGACGGTTTCTAACAATATATATCATAACACCAAACTCGCTACAATTATTATTCTTCGAGTTATTAGCAAATAATGGACGGATGTGCTACTCCGTCGGACGTTCGACGAAAATTTTTCTAAGTCCCACCGCTAAGAGGAAACTTTTTCCGTATCGGTCCTAGACGATTTTCGACGTGATATCACTGTAATATAGACGGTTTCTAACAATATATATCATAACACCAAACTCGCTACAATTATTATTTATCGAGTTATTAGCAAATAATGGACGGATGTGCTACTCCGTCGGACGTTCGACGAAAATTTTTCTAAGTCCCACCGCCAAGAGGAAACTTTTTCCCTATCGGTCCTAGACGATTTTCGACGTGATATCACTGTAATATAGACGGTTTCTAACAATATATATCATAACACCAAACTCGCTACAATTATTATTTATCGAGTTATTAGCAAATAATGGACGGATGTGCTACTCCGTCGACAAAACTCTGGAAATTTTTCTAAGTCCCACCGCCAAGAGGAAACTTTTTCCGTATCGGTCCTAGACGATTTTCGACGTGATATCACTGTAATATAGACGGTTTCTAACAATATATATCATAACACCAAACTCGCTACAATTATTATTTATCGAGTTATTAGCAAATAATGGACGGATGTGCTACTCCGTCGGACGTTCGACGAAAATTTTTCTAAGTCCCACCGCTAAGAGGAAACTTTTTCCGTATCGGTCCTAGACGATTTTCGACGTGATATCACTGTAATATAGACGGTTTCTAACAATATGTATCATAACACCAAACTCGCTACAATTATTATTTATCGA
This sequence comes from Halictus rubicundus, assembly GCF_050948215.1. NCBI lineage: Eukaryota > Metazoa > Arthropoda > Insecta > Hymenoptera > Halictidae > Halictus > Halictus rubicundus. Next base: position 8,809 of record NW_027489612.1, on the reverse strand, counting down.
GTTATTAGCAAATAATGGACGGATGTGCTACTCCGTCGACAAAACTCTGGAAATTTTTCTAAGTCCCACCGCTAAGAGGAAACTTTTTCCGTATCGGTCCTAGACGATTTTCGACGTGATATCACTGTAATATAGACGGTTTCTAACAATATATATCATAACACCAAACTCGCTACAATTATTATTTATCGAGTTATTAGCAAATAATGGACGGATGTGCTACTCCGTCGGACGTTCGACGAAAATTTTTCTAAGTCCCACCGCCAAGAGGAAACTTTTTCCCTATCGGTCCTAGACGATTTTCGACGTGATATCACTGTAATATAGACGGTTTCTAACAATATATATCATAACACCAAACTCGCTACAATTATTATTTATCGAGTTATTAGCAAATAATGGACGGATGTGCTACTCCGTCGACAAAACTCTGGAAATTTTTCTAAGTCCCACCGCCAAGAGGAAACTTTTTCCCTATCGGTCCTAGACGATTTTCGACGTGATATCACTGTAATATAGACGGTTTCTAACAATATATATCATAACACCAAACTCGCTACAATTATTATTTATCGAGTTATTAGCAAATAATGGACGGATGTGCTACTCCGTCGACAAAACTCTGGAAATTTTTCTAAGTCCCACCGCTAAGAGGAAACTTTTTCCGTATCGGTCCTAGACGATTTTCGACGTGATATCACTGTAATATAGACGGTTTCTAACAATATATATCATAACACCAAACTCGCTACAATTATTATTTATCGAGTTATTAGCAAATAATGGACGGATGTGCTACTCCGTCGGACGTTCGACGAAAATTTTTCTAAGTCCCACCGCCAAGAGGAAACTTTTTCCCTATCGGTCCTAGACGATTTTCGACGTGATATCACTGTAATATAGACGGTTTCTAACAATATATATCATAACACCAAACTCGCTACAATTATTATTCATCGAGTTATTAGCAAATAATGGACGGATGTGCTACTCCGTCGACAAAACTCTGGAAATTTTTCTAAGTCCCACCGCTAAGAGGAAACTTTTTCCGTATCGGTCCTAGACGATTTTCGACGTGATATCACTGTAATATAGACGGTTTCTAACAATATATATCATAACACCAAACTCGCTACAATTATTATTTATCGAGTTATTAGCAAATAATGGACGGATGTGCTACTCCGTCGGACGTTCGACGAAAATTTTTCTAAGTCCCACCGCCAAGAGGAAACTTTTTCCCTATCGGTCCTAGACGATTTTCGACGTGATATCACTGTAATATAGACGGTTTCTAACAATATATATCATAACACCAAACTCGCTACAATTATTATTCTTCGAGTTATTAGCAAATAATGGACGGATGTGCTACTCCGTCGGACGTTCGACGAAAATTTTTCTAAGTCCCACCGCCAAGAGGAAACTTTTTCCCTATCGGTCCTAGACGATTTTCGACGTGATATCACTGTAATATAGACGGTTTCTAACAATATATATCATAACACCAAACTCGCTACAATTATTATTCATCGAGTTATTAGCAAATAATGGACGGATGTGCTACTCCGTCGACAAAACTCTGGAAATTTTTCTAAGTCCCACCGCTAAGAGGAAACTTTTTCCGTATCGGTCCTAGACGATTTTCGACGTGATATCACTGTAATATAGACGGTTTCTAACAATATATATCATAACACCAAACTCGCTACAATTATTATTTATCGAGTTATTAGCAAATAATGGACGGATGTGCTACTCCGTCGGACGTTCGACGAAAATTTTTCTAAGTCCCACCGCCAAGAGGAAACTTTTTCCCTATCGGTCCTAGACGATTTTCGACGTGATATCACTGTAATATAGACGGTTTCTAACAATATATATCATAACACCAAACTCGCTACAATTATTATTTATCGAGTTATTAGCAAATAATGGACGGATGTGCTACTCCGTCGACAAAACTCTGGAAATTTTTCTAAGTCCCACCGCCAAGAGGAAACTTTTTCCGTATCGGTCCTAGACGATTTTCGACGTGATATCACTGTAATATAGACGGTTTCTAACAATATATATCATAACACCAAACTCGCTACAATTATTATTTATCGAGTTATTAGCAAATAATGGACGGATGTGCTACTCCGTCGGACGTTCGACGAAAATTTTTCTAAGTCCCACCGCCAAGAGGAAACTTTTTCCGTATCGGTCCTAGACGATTTTCGACGTGATATCACTGTAATATAGACGGTTTCTAACAATATATATCATAACACCAAACTCGCTACAATTATTATTTATCGAGTTATTAGCAAATAATGGACGGATGTGCTACTCCGTCGGACGTTCGACGAAAATTTTTCTAAGTCCCACCGCTAAGAGGAAACTTTTTCCGTATCGGTCCTAGACGATTTTCGACGTGATATCACTGTAATATAGACGGTTTCTAACAATATGTATCATAACACCAAACTCGCTACAATTATTATTTATCGAGTTATTAGCAAATAATGGACGGATGTGCTACTCCGTCGACAAAACTCTGGAAATTTTTCTAAGTCCCACCGCTAAGAGGAAACTTTTTCCGTATCGGTCCTAGACGATTTTCGACGTGATATCACTGTAATATAGACGGTTTCTAACAATATATATCATAACACCAAACTCGCTACAATTATTATTTATCGAGTTATTAGCAAATAATGGACGGATGTGCTACTCCGTCGGACGTTCGACGAAAATTTTTCTAAGTCCCACCGCCAAGAGGAAACTTTTTCCCTATCGGTCCTAGACGATTTTCGACGTGATATCACTGTAATATAGACGGTTTCTAACAATATATATCATAACACCAAACTCGCTACAATTATTATTTATCGAGTTATTAGCAAATAATGGACGGATGTGCTACTCCGTCGGACGTTCGACGAAAATTTTTCTAAGTCCCACCGCCAAGAGGAAACTTTTTCCCTATCGGTCCTAGACGATTTTCGACGTGATATCACTGTAATATAGACGGTTTCTAACAATATATATCATAACACCAAACTCGCTACAATTATTATTTATCGAGTTATTAGCAAATAATGGACGGATGTGCTACTCCGTCGACAAAACTCTGGAAATTTTTCTAAGTCCCACCGCTAAGAGGAAACTTTTTCCGTATCGGTCCTAGACGATTTTCGACGTGATATCACTGTAATATAGACGGTTTCTAACAATATATATCATAACACCAAACTCGCTACAATTATTATTTATCGAGTTATTAGCAAATAATGGACGGATGTGCTACTCCGTCGGACGTTCGACGAAAATTTTTCTAAGTCCCACCGCCAAGAGGAAACTTTTTCCGTATCGGTCCTAGACGATTTTCGACGTGATATCACTGTAATATAGACGGTTTCTAACAATATATATCATAACACCAAACTCGCTACAATTATTATTTATCGAGTTATTAGCAAATAATGGACGGATGTGCTACTCCGTCGGACGTTCGACGAAAATTTTTCTAAGTCCCACCGCCAAGAGGAAACTTTTTCCCTATCGGTCCTAGACGATTTTCGACGTGATATCACTGTAATATAGACGGTTTCTAACAATATATATCATAACACCAAACTCGCTACAATTATTATTTATCGAGTTATTAGCAAATAATGGACGGATGTGCTACTCCGTCGACAAAACTCTGGAAATTTTTCTAAGTCCCACCGCCAAGAGGAAACTTTTTCCCTATCGGTCCTAGACGATTTTCGACGTGATATCACTGTAATATAGACGGTTTCTAACAATATATATCATAACACCAAACTCGCTACAATTATTATTTATCGAGTTATTAGCAAATAATGGACGGATGTGCTACTCCGTCGACAAAACTCTGGAAATTTTTCTAAGTCCCACCGCTAAGAGGAAACTTTTTCCGTATCGGTCCTAGACGATTTTCGACGTGATATCACTGTAATATAGACGGTTTCTAACAATATATATCATAACACCAAACTCGCTACAATTATTATTTATCGAGTTATTAGCAAATAATGGACGGATGTGCTACTCCGTCGACAAAACTCTGGAAATTTTTCTAAGTCCCACCGCCAAGAGGAAACTTTTTCCCTATCGGTCCTAGACGATTTTCGACGTGATATCACTGTAATATAGACGGTTTCTAACAATATATATCATAACACCAAACTCGCTACAATTATTATTTATCGAGTTATTAGCAAATAATGGACGGATGTGCTACTCCGTCGGACGTTCGACGAAAATTTTTCTAAGTCCCACCGCCAAGAGGAAACTTTTTCCCTATCGGTCCTAGACGATTTTCGACGTGATATCACTGTAATATAGACGGTTTCTAACAATATATATCATAACACCAAACTCGCTACAATTATTATTTATCGAGTTATTAGCAAATAATGGACGGATGTGCTACTCCGTCGGACGTTCGACGAAAATTTTTCTAAGTCCCACCGCCAAGAGGAAACTTTTTCCCTATCGGTCCTAGACGATTTTCGACGTGATATCACTGTAATATAGACGGTTTCTAACAATATATATCATAACACCAAACTCGCTACAATTATTATTTATCGAGTTATTAGCAAATAATGGACGGATGTGCTACTCCGTCGACAAAACTCTGGAAATTTTTCTAAGTCCCACCGCCAAGAGGAAACTTTTTCCCTATCGGTCCTAGACGATTTTCGACGTGATATCACTGTAATATAGACGGTTTCTAACAATATATATCATAACACCAAACTCGCTACAATTATTATTTATCGAGTTATTAGCAAATAATGGACGGATGTGCTACTCCGTCGACAAAACTCTGGAAATTTTTCTAAGTCCCACCGCCAAGAGGAAACTTTTTCCGTATCGGTCCTAGACGATTTTCGACGTGATATCACTGTAATATAGACGGTTTCTAACAATATATATCATAACACCAAACTCGCTACAATTATTATTTATCGAGTTATTAGCAAATAATGGACGGATGTGCTACTCCGTCGGACGTTCGACGAAAATTTTTCTAAGTCCCACCGCCAAGAGGAAACTTTTTCCCTATCGGTCCTAGACGATTTTCGACGTGATATCACTGTAATATAGACGGTTTCTAACAATATATATCATAACACCAAACTCGCTACAATTATTATTTATCGAGTTATTAGCAAATAATGGACGGATGTGCTACTCCGTCGACAAAACTCTGGAAATTTTTCTAAGTCCCACCGCCAAGAGGAAACTTTTTCCGTATCGGTCCTAGACGATTTTCGACGTGATATCACTGTAATATAGACGGTTTCTAACAATATATATCATAACACCAAACTCGCTACAATTATTATTTATCGAGTTATTAGCAAATAATGGACGGATGTGCTACTCCGTCGGACGTTCGACGAAAATTTTTCTAAGTCCCACCGCCAAGAGGAAACTTTTTCCCTATCGGTCCTAGACGATTTTCGACGTGATATCACTGTAATATAGACGGTTTCTAACAATATATATCATAACACCAAACTCGCTACAATTATTATTTATCGAGTTATTAGCAAATAATGGACGGATGTGCTACTCCGTCGACAAAACTCTGGAAATTTTTCTAAGTCCCACCGCTAAGAGGAAACTTTTTCCGTATCGGTCCTAGACGATTTTCGACGTGATATCACTGTAATATAGACGGTTTCTAACAATATATATCATAACACCAAACTCGCTACAATTATTATTTATCGAGTTATTAGCAAATAATGGACGGATGTGCTACTCCGTCGGACGTTCGACGAAAATTTTTCTAAGTCCCACCGCTAAGAGGAAACTTTTTCCGTATCGGTCCTAGACGATTTTCGACGTGATATCACTGTAATATAGACGGTTTCTAACAATATATATCATAACACCAAACTCGCTACAATTATTATTTATCGAGTTATTAGCAAATAATGGACGGATGTGCTACTCCGTCGGACGTTCGACGAAAATTTTTCTAAGTCCCACCGCCAAGAGGAAACTTTTTCCCTATCGGTCCTAGACGATTTTCGACGTGATATCACTGTAATATAGACGGTTTCTAACAATATATATCATAACACCAAACTCGCTACAATTATTATTTATCGAGTTATTAGCAAATAATGGACGGATGTGCTACTCCGTCGACAAAACTCTGGAAATTTTTCTAAGTCCCACCGCTAAGAGGAAACTTTTTCCGTATCGGTCCTAGACGATTTTCGACGTGATATCACTGTAATATAGACGGTTTCTAACAATATATATCATAACACCAAACTCGCTACAATTATTATTTATCGAGTTATTAGCAAATAATGGACGGATGTGCTACTCCGTCGGACGTTCGACGAAAATTTTTCTAAGTCCCACCGCTAAGAGGAAACTTTTTCCGTATCGGTCCTAGACGATTTTCGACGTGATATCACTGTAATATAGACGGTTTCTAACAATATATATCATAACACCAAACTCGCTACAATTATTATTTATCGAGTTATTAGCAAATAATGGACGGATGTGCTACTCCGTCGGACGTTCGACGAAAATTTTTCTAAGTCCCACCGCCAAGAGGAAACTTTTTCCCTATCGGTCCTAGACGATTTTCGACGTGATATCACTGTAATATAGACGGTTTCTAACAATATATATCATAACACCAAACTCGCTACAATTATTATTTATCGAGTTATTAGCAAATAATGGACGGATGTGCTACTCCGTCGACAAAACTCTGGAAATTTTTCTAAGTCCCACCGCCAAGAGGAAACTTTTTCCGTATCGGTCCTAGACGATTTTCGACGTGATATCACTGTAATATAGACGGTTTCTAACAATATATATCATAACACCAAACTCGCTACAATTATTATTTATCGAGTTATTAGCAAATAATGGACGGATGTGCTACTCCGTCGGACGTTCGACGAAAATTTTTCTAAGTCCCACCGCTAAGAGGAAACTTTTTCCGTATCGGTCCTAGACGATTTTCGACGTGATATCACTGTAATATAGACGGTTTCTAACAATATGTATCATAACACCAAACTCGCTACAATTATTATTTATCGAGTTATTAGCAAATAATGGACGGATGTGCTACTCCGTCGACAAAACTCTGGAAATTTTTCTAAGTCCCACCGCTAAGAGGAAACTTTTTCCGTATCGGTCCTAGACGATTTTCGACGTGATATCACTGTAATATAGACGGTTTCTAACAATATATATCATAACACCAAACTCGCTACAATTATTATTTATCGAGTTATTAGCAAATAATGGACGGATGTGCTACTCCGTCGGACGTTCGACGAAAATTTTTCTAAGTCCCACCGCCAAGAGGAAACTTTTTCCCTATCGGTCCTAGACGATTTTCGACGTGATATCACTGTAATATAGACGGTTTCTAACAATATATATCATAACACCAAACTCGCTACAATTATTATTTATCGAGTTATTAGCAAATAATGGACGGATGTGCTACTCCGTCGACAAAACTCTGGAAATTTTTCTAAGTCCCACCGCCAAGAGGAAACTTTTTCCGTATCGGTCCTAGACGATTTTCGACGTGATATCACTGTAATATAGACGGTTTCTACAACAATGATATCATAACACCAAACTCGCTACAATTATTATTTATCGAGTTATTAGCAAATAATGGACGGATGAGCTACTCCGTCGGACGTTCGACGAAAATTTTTCTAAGTCCCACCGCCAAGAGGAAACTTTTTCGTATCGGTCCTAGACGATTTTCGACGTGATATCACTGTAATATAGACGGTTTCTAACAATATATATCATAACACCAAACTCGCTACAATTATTATTTATCGAGTTATTAGCAAATAATGGACGGATGTGCTACTCCGTCGGACGTTCGACGAAATTTTTCTAAGTCCCACCGCCAAGAGGAAACTTTTTCCCTATCGGTCCTAGACGATTTCGACGTGATATCACTGTAATATAGACGGTTTCTAACAATATATATCATAACACCAAACTCGCTACAATTATTATTTATCGAGTTATTAGCAATAATGGACGGATGTGCTACGTCTCGACAAAACTCTGGAAATTTTTCTAAGTCCACCGCTAAGAGGAAACTTTTTCCGTATCGGTCCTAGACGATTTTCGACGTGATATCACTGTAATATAGACGGTTTCTAACAATATATATCATAACACCAAACTCGCTACAATTATTATTTATCGAGTTATTAGCAAATAATGGACGGATGTGCTACTCCGTCGGACGTTCGACGAAAATTTTTCTAAGTCCACACCGCTAAGAGGAAACTTTTTCCGTATCGGTCCTAGACGATTTTCGACGTGATATCACTGTAATATAGACGGTTTCTAACAATATATATCATAACACCAAACTCGCTACAATTATTATTTATCGAGTTATTAGCAAATAATGGACGGATGTGCTACTCCGTCGACGTTCGACGAAAATTTTTCTAAGTCCCACCGCCAAGAGGAAACTTTTTCCCTATCGGTCCTAGACGATTTTCGACGTGATATCACTGTAATATAGACGGTTTCTAACAATATATATCATACACCAAACTCGCTACAATTATTATTTATCGAGTTATTAGCAAATAATGGACGGATGTGCTACTCCGTCGACAAAACTCTGGAAATTTTTCTAAGTCCCACCGCCAAGAGGAAACTTTTTCCGTATCGGTCCTAGACGATTTTCGACGTGATATCACTGTAATATAGACGTTTCTAACAATATAGTATCATAACACCAAACTCGCTA
>NW_027489611.1:0-32601 GCF_050948215.1 Halictus rubicundus | reverse complement strand
TAAGCGTTTCGCGTAGAGAATCGTTGATTCTGCGATAAAATAGTCGAAATCGTGTTTTCTGCTACAATTCGGTGATTTTCGATCACTTCGTTGTTTTCATGTAAATTAAGCGTTCAGCGAGCGAATACGCGATTCTGGTCAGAAATGGAGGTTTCGCTTAGATAATCGCTGATTCTGCGATAAACTAGTCAAAATCGTGTTTACTGCTACAATTCGGTGATTTTCGTTCGTTTTCATGCAAATTAAGCGTTTCGCGTAGATAATCGCTGATTTTGCGATAAACTAGTCGAAATCGTGTTTTCTGCTACAATCCGGTGATTTTCGATCATTTTCGTTAGTTTTCATGCAACTTAAGCGTTCGCGTAGAGAATCGTTGATTCTGCGATAAACTAGTCGAAATCGTGTTTTCTGCTACAATTCGGTGATTTTCGATCACTTTCGTTAGATTTCATGCAAGATTAAGCGTTTCAGCGTGCGAATACGCGATTCTGGTCAGAAATGGAGGTTTCGCTTAGATAATCGCTGATTCTGCGATAAACTAGTCAAAATCGTGTTTAAGGCTACAAGTCGGTGATTTTCGTTCGTTTTCATGCAAATTAAGCGTTTCGCGTAGATAATCGCTGATTTTGCGATAAACTAGTCGAAATCGTGTTTTCTGCTACAATCCGGTGATTTTCGATCACTTCGTTAGTTTTCATGCAAATTAAGCGTTTCAGCGTGCGAATACGCGATTCTGGTCAGAAATGGAGGTTTCGCTTAGATAATCGCTGATTCTGCGATAAACTAGTCGAAATCGTGTTTTCTGCTACAATTCGGTGATTTTCGATCATTTTCGTTAGTTTTCAATGCAAATTAAGCGTTTCAGCGTGCGAATACGCGATTCTTGTCAGAAATGGAGGTTTCGCTTAGATAAATCGCTGATCTCTGCGATAAACTAGTCAAAATCGTGTTTTCTGCTACAATTCGGTGATTTTCGATCATTTTCGTTCGTTTTCATTGCAAATTAAGCGTTTCGCGTAGAGAATCGCTGATTCTGCGATAAACTAGTCGAAATCGTGTTTTCTGCTACAATCCCGTGATTTTCGATCACTTTCGTTAGTTTTCATGCAAATTAAGCGTTCCAGCGTGCGAATACGCGATTCTGGTCAGAATGGAGGTTTCGCTTAGATAATCGCTGATTCTGCGATAAACTAGTCAAAATCGTGTTTTCTGCTACAATTCGGTGATTTTCGTTCGTTTTCATGCAAATTAAGCGTTTCGCGTAGAGAATCGCTGATTTTGCGATAAACTAGTCGAAATCGTGTTTTCTCTGCTACAATTCGGTGATTTTCGATCACTTTCGTTAGTTTTCATGCAAATTAAGACGTTTCAGCGTGCGAATACGCGATTCTGGTCAAGAAATGGAGGTTTCGCTTAGATAATCGCTGATTCTGCGATAAACTAGTCAAAATCGTGTTTACAGCTACAATTCGGTGATTTTCGTTCGTTTTCATGCAAATTAAGCGTTTCGCGTAGATAATCGCTGATTTTGCGATAAACTAGTCGAATCGTGTTTTCTATGCTACAATCCGGTGATTTTCGATCACTTTCGTTAGTTTTCATGCAACTTAAGCGTTTCGCGTAGAGAATCGTTGATTCTGCGATAAACTAGTCGAAATCGTGTTTTTCTGCTACAATTCGGTGATTTTCGATCACTTTCGTTAGTTTTCATGCAAATTAAGCGTTTCAGCGTGCGAATACGCGATTCTGGTCAGAAATGGAGGTTTCGCTTAGATAATCGCTGATTCTGCGATAAACTAGTCAAAATCGTGTTTACTGCTACAATTCGGTGATTTTCGTTCGTTTTCATGCAAATTAAACGTTTCGCGTAGATAATCGCTGATTTTGCGATAAACTAGTCGAAATCGTGTTTTTCTGCTACAATCCGGTGATTTTCGATCACTTTCGTTAGCTTTCATGCAAATTAAGCGTTTCAGCGTGCGAATACGCGATTCTGGTCAGAAATGGAGGTTTCGCTTAGATAATCGCTGATTCTGCGATAAACTAGTCAAAATCGTGTTTACTGCTACAATTCGGTGATTTTCGTTCGTTTTCATGCAAATTAAACGTTTCGCGTAGATAATCGCTGATTTTGCGATAAACTAGTCAAATCGTGTTTACTGCTACAATTCGGTGATTTTCGTTCGTTTTCATGCAAATTAAGCGTTTCGCGTAGATAATCGCTGATTTTGCGATAAACTAGTCGAAATCGTGTTTTCTGCTACAATCCGGTGATTTTCGATCATTTTCGTTAGTTTTCATGCAACTTAAGCGTTTCGCGTAGAGAATCGTTGATTCTGCGATAAACTAGTCGAAATCGTGTTTTCTGCTACAAATCGGTTATTTTCGATCACTTTCGTTAGATTTCATGCAAATTAAGCGTTTCAGCGTGCGAATACGCGATTCTGGTCAGAAATGGAGGTTTCGCTTAGATAATCGCTGATTCTGCGATAAACTAGTCAAATCGTGTTTACTGCTACAAGTCGGTGATTTTCGTTCGTTTTCATGCAAATTAAGCGTTTCGCGTAGATAATCGCTGATTTTCTGCGATAAACTAGTCGAAATCGTGTTTTCTGCTACAATCCGGTGATTTTCGATCACTTTCGTTAGTTTTCATGCAACTTAAGCGTTTCGCGTAGAGAATCGTTGATTCTGCGATAAACTAGTCGAAATCGTGTTTTCCTGCTACAATTCGGTGATTTTCGATCACTTTCGTTAGTTTTCATGCAAATTAAGCGTTTCAGCGTGCGAATACGCGATTCTGGTCAGAAATGGAGGTTTCGCTTAGATAATCGCTGATTCTGCGATAAACTAGTCGAAAATCGTGTTTTCTCTGCTACAATTCGGTGATTTTCGATCATTTTCGTTAGTTTTCATGCAAATTAAGCGTTTCAGCGTGCGAATACGCGATTCTTGTCAGAAATGGAGGTTTCGCTTAGATAATCGCTGATTACTGCGATAAACTAGTCAAAATCGTGTTTTCTGCTACAATTCGGTGATTTTCGATCATTTTCGTTCGTTTTCATGCAAATTAAGCGTTTCGCGTAGAGAATCGCTGATTCTGCGATAAACTAGTCGAAATCGTGTTTTCTGCTACAATTCGGTGATTTTCGATCATTTTCGTTAGTTTTCATGCAAATTAAGCGTTTCAGCGTGCGAATACGCGATTCTTGTCAGAAATGGAGGTTTCGCTTAGATAATCGCTGATTCTGCGATAAACTAGTCAAAATCGTGTTTACAGCTACAATTCGGTGATTTTCGTTCGTTTTCATGCAAATTAAGCGTTTCGCGTAGATAATCGCTGATTTTGCGATAAACTAGTCGAAATCGTGTTTTCTGCTACAATCCGGTGATTTTCGATCACTTTCGTTAGTTTTCATGCAACTTAAGCGTTCGCGTAGAGAATCGTTGATTCTGCGATAAACTAGTCGAAATCGTGTTTTCTGCTACAATTCGGTGATTTTCGATCACTTTCGTTAGTTTTCATGCAAATTAAGCGTTTCAGCGTGCGAATACGCGATTCTGGTCAGAAATGGAGGTTTCGCTTAGATAATCGCTGATTCTGCGATAAACTAGTCAAAATCGTGTTTTACTGCTACAATTCGGTGATTTTCGTTCGTTTTCATGCAAATTAAGCGTTTCGCGTAGATAATCGCTGATTTTGCGATAAACTAGTCGAAATCGTGTTTTCTGCTACAATCCGGTGATTTTCGATCATTTTCGTTAGTTTTCATGCAACTTAATCGTTTCGCGTAGAGAATCGTTGATTCTGCGATAAACTAGTCGAAATCGTGTTTTCTGCTACAATTCGGTGATTTTCGATCACTTTCGTTAGATTTCATGCAAATTAAGCGTTTCAGCGTGCGAATACGCGATTCTGGTCAGAAATGGAGGTTTCGCTTAGATAATCGCTGATTCTGCGATAAACTAGTCAAAATCGTGTTTACTGCTACAAGTCGTGATTTTCGTTCGTTTTCATGCAAATTAAGCGTTTCGCGTAGATAATCGCTGATTTTGCGATAAACTAGTCGAAATCGTGTTTTCTGCTACAATCCGGTGATTTTCGATCACTTTCGTTAGTTTTCATGCAACTTAAGCGTTTCGCGTAGAGGAATCGTTGATTCTGCGATAAACTAGACGAAATCGTGTTTTCTGCTACAATTCGGTGATTTTCGATCACTTTCGTTAGTTTTCATGCAAATTAAGCGTTTCAGCGTGCGAATACGCGATTCTGGTCAGAAATGGAGGTTTCGCTTAGATAATCGCTGATTCTGCGATAAACTAGTCGAAATCGTGTTTTCTGCTACAATTCGGTGATTTTCGATCATTTTCGTTAGTTTTCATGCAAATTAAGCGTTTTCAGCGTGCGAATACGCGATTCTGGTCTGAAATGGAGGTTTCGCTTAGATAATCGCTGATTCTGCGATAAACTAGTCAAAATCGTGTTTACTGCTACAATTCCGGTGATTTTCGTTCGTTTTCATGCAAATTAAACGTTTCGCGTAGATAATCGCTGATTTTGCGATAAACTAGTCGAAAATCGTGTTTTCTGCTACAATCCGGTGATTTTCGATCACTTTCGTTAGTTTTCATGCAACTTAAGCGTTTCGCGTAGAGAATCGTTGATTCTGCGATAAACTAGTCAAAATCGTGTTTTCTGCTACAATTCGGTGATTTTCGATCATTTTCGTTCGTTTTCATGCAAATTAAGCGTTTCGCGTAGAGAATCGCTGATTCTGCGATAAACTAGTCGAAATCGTGTTTTCTGCTACAATCCCGTGATTTTCGAACACTTTCGTTAGTTTTCATGCAACTTAAGCGTTTCGCCGTAGAGAATCGTTGATTCTGCGATAAACTAGTCAAAATCGTGTTTTCTGCTAACAATTCGGTGATATTCGTTCGTTTTCATGAAAATTAAGCGTTTCGCTTAGATAATCGCTGATTCTGCGATAAACTATTCAAAATCGTGTTTACTGCTACAATTCGGTGATTTTCGTTCGTTTTCATGCAAATTAAGCGTTTCGCGTAGATAATCGCTGATTTTGCGATAAACTAGTCGAAATCGTGTTTTCTGCTACAATCCGGTGATTTTCGATCATTTTCGTTAGTTTTCGTGCAACTTAAGCGTTTCGCGTAGAGAATCGTTGATTCTGCGATAAACTAGTCGAAATCGTGTTTTCTGCTACAATTCGGTGATTTTCGATCACTTTCGTTAGATTTCATGCAAATTAAGCGTTTCAGCGTGCGAATACGCGATTCTGGTCAGAAATGGAGGTTTCGCTTAGATAATCGCTGATTCTGCGATAAAACTAGTCAAAATCGTGTTTACTGCTACAAGTCGGTGATTTTCGTTCGTTTTCATGCAAATTAAGCGTTTCGCGTAGATAATCGCTGATTTTGCGATAAACTAGTCGAAATCGTGTTTTCTGCTACAATCCGGTGATTTTCGATCACTTTCGTTAGTTTTCATGCAACTTAAGCGTTTCGCGTAGAGAATCGTTGATTCTGCGATAAACTAGACGAAATCGTGTTTTCTGCTACAATTCGGTGATTTTCGATCACTTTCGTTAGTTTTCATGCAAATTAAGCGTTTCAGCGTGCGAATACGCGATTCTGGTCAGAAATGGAGGTTTCGCTTAGATAATCGCTGATTCTGCGATAAACTAGTCGAAATCGTGTTTTCTGCTACAATTCGGTGATTTTCGATCATTTTCGTTAGTTTTCATGCAAATTAAGCGTTTCAGCGTGCGAATACGCGATTCTGGTCTGAAATGGAGGTTTCGCTTAGATAATCGCTGATTCTGCGATAAACTAGTCAAAATCGTGTTTACTGCTACAATTCGGTGATTTTCGTTCGTTTTCATGCAAATTAAACGTTTCGCGTAGATAATCGCTGATTTTGCGATAAACTAGTCGAAATCGTGTTTTCTGCTACAATCCGGGATTTTCGATCACTTTCGTTAGTTTTCATGCAACTTAAGCGTTTCGCGTAGAGAATCGTTGATTCTGCGATAAACTAGTCAAAATCGTGTTTTCTGCTACAATTCGGTGATTTTCGATCATTTTCGTTCGTTTTCATGCAAATTAAGCGTTTCGCGTAGAGAATCGCTGATTCTGCGATAAACTAGTCGAAATCGTGTTTTCTGCTACAAATCCCGTGATTTTCGATCACTTTCGTTAGTTTTCATGCAACTTAAGCGTTTCGCGTAGAGAATCGTTGATTCTGCGATAAACTAGTCAAAATCGTGTTTTCTGCTACAATTCGGTGATATTCGTTCGTTTTCATGAAAATTAAGCGTTTCGCTTAGATAATCGCTGATTCTGCGATAAACTATTCAAAATCGTGTTTACTGCTACAATTCGGTGATTTTCGTTCGTTTTCATGCAAATTAAGCGTTTCGCGTAGATAATCGCTGATTTTGCGATAACTAGTCGAAATCGTGTTTTCTGCTACAATCCGGTGATTTTCGATCACTTTCGTTAGTTTTCATGCAACTTAAGCGTTTCGCGTAGAGAATCGTTGATTCTGCGATAAACTAGTCGAAATCGTGTTTTCTGCTACAATTCGGTGATTTTCGATCACTTTCGTTAGTTTTCATGTAAATTAAGCGTTTCAGCGAGCGAATACGCGATTCTGGTCAGAAATGGAGGTTTCGCTTAGATAATCGCTGATTCTGCTATAAACTAGTCAAAATCGTGTTTTCTGCTACAATTCGGTGATTTTCGTTCGTTTTCATGAAAATTAAGCGTTTCGCTTAGATAATCGCTGATTCTGCGATAAACTATTCAAAATCGTGTTTACTGCTACAATTCGGTGATTTTCGTTCGTTTTCATGCAAATTAAGCGTTTCGCGTAGATAATCGCTGATTTTGCGATAAACTAGTCGAAATCGTGTTTTCTGCTACAATCCGGTGATTTTCGATCACTTTCGTTAGTTTTCATGCAACTTAAGCGTTTCGCGTAGAGAATCGTTGATTCTGCGATAAACTAGTCAAAATCGTGTTTTCTGCTACAATTCGGTGATTTTCGTTCGTTTTCATGAAAATTAAGCGTTTCGCGTAGAGAATCGCTGATTTTGCGATAAAACTAGTCGAAATCGTGTTTTCTGCTACAATCCCGGTGATTTTCGATCACTTTCGTTAGTTTTCATGCAAATTAAGCGTTTCAGCGTGCGAATACGCGATTCTGGTCAGAAATGGAGGTTTCGCTTAGATAATCGCTGATTCTGCGATAAACTAGTCAAAATCGTGTTTACAGCTACAATTCGGTGATTTTCGTTCGTTTTCATGCAAATTAAGCGTTTCGCGTAGATAATCGCTGATTTTGCGATAAACTAGTCGAAATCGTGTTTTCTGCTACAATCCGGTGATTTTCGATCACTTTCGTTAGTTTTCATGCAACTTAAGCGTTTCGCGTAGAGAATCGTTGATTCTGCGATAAACTAGTCGAAATCGTGTTTTCTGCTACAATTCGGTGATTTCGATCACTTTCGTTAGTTTTCATGCAAATTAAGCGTTTCAGCATGCGAATACGCGATTCTGGTCAGAAATGGAGGTTTCGCTTAGATAATCGCTGATTCTGCGATAACTAGTCAAAATCGTGTTTACTGCTACAATTCGGTGATTTTCGTTCGTTTTTCATGCAAATTAAACGTTTCGCGTAGATAATCGCTGATTTTGCGATAAACTAGTCGAAATCGTGTTTTCTGCTACAATCGGTGATTTTCGATCACTTTCGTTAGCTTTCATGCAACTTAAGCGTTTCGCGTAGAGAATCGTTGATTCTGCGATAAACTAGTCGAAATCGTGTTTTCTGCTACAATTCGGTGATTTTCGATCACTTTCGTTAGTTTTCATTGCAAATTAAGCGTTTCAGCGTGCGAATACGCGATTCTGGTCAGAAATGGAGGTTTCGCTTAGATAATCGCTGATTCTGCGATAAACTAGTCAAAATCGTGTTTACTGCTACAATTCGGTGATTTTCGTTCGTTTTCATGCAAATTAAGCGTTTCGCGTAGATAATTGCTGATTTGCGATAAACTAGTCGAAATCGTGTTTTCTGCTACAATTCGGTGATTTTCGATCACTTTCGTTAGTTTTCATGCAAATTAAGCGTTTCAGCGTGCGAATACGCGATTCTGGTCAGAAATGGAGGTTTCGCTTAGATAATCGCTGATTCTGCGATAAACTAGTCAAAATCGTGTTTACTGCTACAATTCGGTGATTTTCGTTCGTTTTCATGCAAATTAAGCGTTTCGCGTAGATAATTGCTGATTTTGCGATAAACTAGTCGAAATCGTGTTTTCTGCTACAATCCCGTGATTTTCGATCACTTTCGTTAGTTTTCATGCAACTTAAGCGTTTCGCGTAGACTTATTGCTGATTTTGCGATAAACTAGTCGAAATCGTGTTTTCTGCTACAATTCGGTGATTTTCGATCACTTTCGTTAGTTTTCATGCAAATTAAGCGTTTCAGCGTGCGAATTACGCGATTCTGGTCAGAAATGGAGGTTTCGCTTAGATAATCGCTGATTCTGCGATAAACTAGTCAAAATCGTGTTTACTGCTACAATTCGGTGATTTTCGTTCGTTTTCATGCAAATTAAGCGTTTCGCGTAGATAATCGCTGATTTTGCGATAAACTAGTCGAAATCGTGTTTTCTGCTACAATCCGGTGATTTTCGATCACTTTCGTTAGTTTCATGCAACTTAAGCGTTCCGCGTAGAGAATCGTTGATTCTGCGATAAACTAGTCGAAATCGTGTTTACTGCTACAATTCGGTGATTTTCGTTCGTTTTCATGCAAATTAAGCGTTTCAGCGTGCGAATACGCGATTCTGGTCAGAAATGGAGGTTTCGCTTAGATAATCGCTGATTCTGCGATAAACTAGTCAAAATCGTGTTTACTGCTACAATTCGGTGATTTTCGTTCGTTTTCATGCAAATTACGCGTTTCGCGTAGATAATTGCTGATTTGCGATAAACTAGTCGAATCGTGTTTTCTGCTACAATCCCGTGATTTTCGATCACTTTCGTTAGTTTTCATGCAACTTAAGCGTTTCGCGTAGATTATTGCTGATTTGCGATAAACTAGTCGAAATCGTGTTTTCTGCTACAATTCGGTGATTTTCGATCACTTTCGTTAGTTTTCATGCAAATTAAGCGTTCCAGCGTGCGAATACGCGATTTCGGTCAGATATGGAGGTTTCGCTTAGATAATCGCTGATTCTGCGATAAACTAGTCAAAATCGTGTTTACTGCTACAATTCGGTGATTTTCGTTCGTTTTCATGCAAATTAAGCGTTTCGCGTAGATAATCGCTGATTTTGCGATAAACTAGTCGAAATCGTGTTTTCTGCTACAATCCGGTGATTTTCGATCACTTTCGTTAGTTTTCATGCAACTTAAGCGTTTCGCGTAGAGAATCGTTGATTCTGCGATAAACTAGTCGAAATCGTGTTTTCTGCTACAATTCGGTGATTTTCGATCACTTTCGTTAGTTTTCATGCAAATTAAGCGTTTCAGCGTGCGAATACGCGATTCTGGTCAGAAATGGAGGTTTCGCTTAGATAATCGCTGATTCTGCGATAAACTAGTCAAAATCGTGTTTACTGCTACAATTCGGTGATTTTCGTTCGTTTTCATGCAAATTAAGCGTTTCGCGTAGATAATTGCTGATTTTGCGATAAACTAGTCGAAATCGTGTTTTCTGCTACAATCCCGTGATTTTCGATCACTTTCGTTAGTTTTCATGCAACTTAAGCGTTTCGCGTAGATTATTGCTGATTTTGCGATAAACTAGTCGAAATCGTGTTTTCTGCTACAATTCGGTGATTTTCGATCACTTTCGTTAGTTTTCATGCAAATTAAGCGTTTCAGCGTGCGAATACGCGATTCTGGTCAGAAATGGAGGTTTCGCTTAGATAATCGCTGATTCTGCGATAAACTAGTCAAAATCGTGTTTACTGCTACAATTCGGTGATTTTCGTTCGTTTTCATGCAAATTAAGCGTTTCGCGTAGATAATCGCTGATTTTGCGATAAACTAGTCGAAATCGTGTTTTCTGCTACAATCCGGTGATTTTCGATCACTTTCGTTAGTTTTCATGCAACTTAAAAGTTTCGCGTAGAGAATCGTTGATTCTGCGATAAACTAGTCGAAATCGTGTTTACTGCTACAATTCGGTGATTTTCGTTCGTTTTCATGCAAATTAAGCGTTTCAGCGTGCGAATACGCGATTCTGGTCAGAAATGGAGGTTTCGCTTAGATAATCGCTGATTCTGCGATAAACTAGTCAAAATCGTGTTTACTGCTACAATTCGGTGATTTTCGTTCGTTTTCATGTGTCACGTCCCGGGGGAGGGATTGTTCAAAGGGATGCCGAGTCTTCCCCGCCCTCGTGTTCCCGGGTCAACTGACTAATTAAATTAACGACCTTCGATCCACGCAGCTCGTACGTCTGCGTCTGATCAGGGCCCGCTACCGACGCTTGCACGCGGTCGTACAAGTGTACGCGAACTACGGCGCTTCAGGGGACTTAAAGCTAGGGGCTATTCTTACATTTAGTAGTAGTGGAGTAGTATGTGCTGCCGGAGGCGGGCGTATTTCTCGTAGCGAGGGTCCTCCACGCAGATGTCCTCTAGGCACGGCAGTGCAGGGACGTACTGTACTGGATACAGCGTCCACAAGGGCTCGATAGGTGCCCGGCGAGGAGAATTGAATTGAATTAGTAAGGAAGGCCTCGACTGCACTGGTCATTGGCCATGGAAATAAAAAGGGAAACAAAATAAAATGAAAAAGGAACCAAAGGAAAGAACAAAGAAAGAAATAGAGATAGAAATAAACTAATGCCAAGAATGGTAACATAAAAGATAATTCTAATCAATATAATATCGTGGTACAGTAGGCACAATAGGATTAGCATTAAAAGTAGGTAGTTACTGAGATATCCATTTATTGATTTGATCATACTCAGGGTATGGAGTATATATACTTGAGTAGACTATACTAAAAACAAAAGCTAAAACTAAAACTAGAAACATAAATACTTGTTCTAAGTATTTGTATATTCAACTAAATAGGGGTATGTGTTTGTTGACAGATATAAGTAATAGAGATAAAGATATTT
Organism: Halictus rubicundus; assembly: GCF_050948215.1. Taxonomy (NCBI): domain Eukaryota; kingdom Metazoa; phylum Arthropoda; class Insecta; order Hymenoptera; family Halictidae; genus Halictus; species Halictus rubicundus. Next base: position 21,434 of record NW_027489611.1, on the reverse strand, counting down.
TTAGTAATAATTCTTAAAACATAAAGTGTCGTTTTGCCTTCTTTGATATCTCGTATATCACATTATTCCACTTTCTCGTATGATTTTGCCGCATCAAATTTGGTTGAAGAATTTTGTATGTTTCAGGAATGGTATGGTTGAATTAACTATTGCCATAGGGTCCGATAGAGTTTCCTTGAGTGTGTTTGGTATATTATATGTTGCTCTTTGGAATGTGAAGTGTGTGCATTCCGTTAGTATGTGCTTTATTGTCATGGGGCTATTACATGTTATACATATTGGTGGGTTTTCCCTGCAAAATAAATGTTTCTTGGAAAAGCGACAGTGTCCTATCCTCACCCTCGTCAGGACCACACTTTCCCTTCGATCTAACTGTTGAGGTTGGTACCATTTGTCCACGGTAGGTTTGATTTCTCTTAGCTGTGAATTTGATTGGTGCCACATGTTTTGCCAGATATCTTTGCTACATTGGGTTATCTGAACCTTGATATCCTCAATACTGAGTTCGCGGTCGGTTTCTTCGTTCAGAACTGCGAGTTTAGCTGCGCTATCAGCCATTTCGTTTCCGTGAATGCCAATGTGTGCTGGTGTCCAAACAATAACAACCTCCTTACCCACCTCTCTTATGTTGTGGATTACTGTGTTTATGTTGTGTATTAGACTGTTTGTCGAGAAACGATCCTTAATGCTCATAATTGAGCTCAGAGAGTCTGTGCATATAATAGCGACAGACTGAGGGGAAGTTGAGAGGAAATACTGTAAGCTTCTCCAGATAGCATGGAGCTCTGTAGTGTATATCGTTGATGTTCCTGGTTTCGACCAAGAGTGAATTTCTCCATTTATGCAAAACGCGTAGCCCACTCCGGCATTGGTTTTGGATCCATCTGTATATATGCAGACTTTGTCTTCGTAGCTATTTACAATGTCCTGAAAGACTGTGTTAAAGGCGAGACTACTTGTTTTTTCTTTATCAAACTCTTTTAATTCGATATGATATTTTAGCTCACTTATTATCCATGGTGGAGTTTGGTAGATGTTAATGGGAGTGACATTTTTGGTGTTTATGTTCATTTGCTTGAGCATTGTTATTGCACGCGACGCAGAAGATTTACTTTTTCCACAGTCTTGCCCGTAGCTGCTTTCGGAGAAGATATAATAGTTTAAATGTGATCGTTTCGCCTGAATTTGTGTTACGTACTTTAAGAGGATTTTCTTTCGTCTAATGTTTAGTGGTTCTATTCCTGATTCGCAATATAGGCTTTGTACGGGACTAGTTCTGAATGCCCCTATAGCATACCTGATACCCATGTGATGGATTACATCCAATTTCTGGAGGTTAGATTTGGAGCTACTAGAGTAGGCTGCTGCTCCATAGTCAATTCGTGAGAGGATTAGGGATTTATAAATTTTCAGTAGGGCTTCGCGGTCTGCTCCCCAGTTTAGACTAGACAGACATTTTATTAGGTTTAATTTCGTTTTACATTTGTCTACAAGTGTGTTAATGTGGTAATGAAAGTTTAATTTACTATCAAAATAAACTCCTAAGTATTTAACTACTTTTACAAACTCTATTGTGCTTTCCCCTATTTTTAGGTCTCCTGGGCTGTGGTTACGTTTTCTACAGAAATGGATGCATTTTGATTTTGTGGTAGAGAACTTAAAGCCTCTGGCCTGTGCAAAAGTTAAAATTTTATCAATAGCTGCTTGTAATTGTTTGTTCATAGTATTAATGTTGTCTCCAGAATAGAATATTAGCAGGTCATCAACATAGATGCATTTTCCTATGGGTTCTTCTATTTGGTTTATAATATCGTTAACTGCTATTGCGAAAAGTGTTACAGATAACGTGGATCCTTGTGGTATTCCGTTTTCTTGCTGTCTGATTGTGGAGGTACTGCCATTCACACGGACTCTGAACTGTCTCTTCTTTAGAAAACTTTTGATAAAAAGCGGTAAATTTCCCCTTATATTCCACTTGTGGAGTGTTTGGAGGATGCCATATCTCCAGGTTGTGTCATATGCACTTTCAAGGTCCAGTAAGACTGCTGTGGTATGTAATTTACATTCAAAGTTGGTGATTACTATATTTTCCAGATGTGTTAAACAGTCCGCAGTGGAGTGATGTTTCCGAAAACCACATTGGTATTTTGAAAGTAATTTTAGGTGTTCTAGAGTCCATACCAGGCGATAGTTCACCATTTTCTCGAGGATTTTGCTCAGGCAGCATGTTAACGAAATTGGACGGTAGTTGCTTGGTTGGGTTCGGTCTTTACCTGCTTTTAAAATGGGTATTATACTTGCTTCACACCACTGTTCGGGATATGAACCGGTCTCCCAGATTAAGTTATATACATCTAACAATGCGCGTTTGCCGGTTTCGGGTAGTCTTTTGACCATTTCGTACGGTATATTGTCAGGTCCAGGGGAAGAGTTACGGGACGATTGGATTGCACGTTCCATTTCAGATAGTGAGAATGGGCAATTGTAGTTTTTAATTTCCAACGTGTTAAAGTCCAGTGGGCTTTCCAGTTCAGATTTTGTCTGTTGAAAGATTTCTGGGAAGTTGCTGTCGCTTGAAACGTTTTTAAAGTGGTCTGCCATAATCTCTGCTATTTCTTTACATTCTGTGGTGAGGTTATCGTTGATCTTAATTGCAGGGATATGGTTGCAGTGTGGTCTACCATTAATATTTCTGATTTTCCTCCATACCTCTACACTAGATGTAAAGTCGGTGATTGAGTTGACATATTGGCGCCAACATTCCCGTTTCGATTGTAATATTTCCCTTCTTGCAATAGCCCGTAATTTTTTAAATGTTATAAAGTTTTCCGCAGTTGGATATTTTTTGAAACGATTAAATGCTGCCTTTTTTTCTTTTATCGCTTTTCTAACTGTGTCATTCCACCAAGGAACAGTGTGTTTTACTCGAGGTTTGCATACTGGGATATTATGCTTTGCTGCTTCGAGTATTGCGGACGATATTTGTTCTACATCAACTTCTACGTTTCCAGAGAGTTGCAGTAACGAGATGTCTCTTTGAAACCCTTCCCAGTTTGCCTTTTGGAGGCACCACTTGGTAGGATTTGTATGGGTGATTCGTGGCGTGTTGTCGGATATAAGAATCGGGAAATGGTCACTTCCATAGAGGTGTTCAGCAGGATTCCATTGCAATCTGTGTGAGAGAGAGGGGCTACATATGGACAAGTCAATGGCGGAAAATGTTCTGTGTCCAAAACTAAGATGGGTGTGTTCACCAGAGTTTAGTATGGATAGATTATATATGTCCAGGGCTTCCTCTACCAGTTTTCCACGCTCGTTAGTAAAATTAGATCCCCACATCGTATTCCAAGCGTTAAAATCACCTGTTAATATGAGGGGCTTTGGTAGTTCCGAAATCAGTTTAAGGAGGTCATTTAGGCTCCAATTAGAATTAGGGGGCAGGTATAAAGAGCATATAGTGAGTTTCAGCGGGGCCAATATTTTAATGGCTACGGCTTGTAACATAGATTGCAGTTTTATTTCTTCAGCTAAGAAGGAACGGTGTAATAGGATAGCCGTGCCTCCTTTAGCATAGCTGCTTATCATATCATCATTTCGGTAGATGCTATATCCCCGGAATGTGAATTCATCGTGGGGTTTAAGGTGTGTTTCTTGTAATGATATGCAGTAAGGTTGAAAGGTGTTGGTCAGGAGTTTTAATTCAGGAAAGTGCTTTGTTACTCCGTTACAATTCCACTGCAGGATATTATAGGTTTTTTGGTTCATGTTGGTTCCTATAAGGTTTACCCACATCATCGAAGTACTCCGTCATCCAGTCTTTACTGGAAGAAATGTTTCGGCGCTTGTCCCGGTTTCTGCTGATGATTTCTTCTTCGGATTCGGAAGAATTAACTGATGTATGAATTGTGTCACTCGGTTTAAGTTCTTTTTTTCTTGTTGATTCCGATGTGTTTCTATTAGTGTTCACGTACAAGTCTGTGGCTTCGGGGTTTGGTTCTTTCATTTTATATTGTGTTTTAGCTCGTTTATCAACTTGTGCGGTGTGTAAATGCAGGAGATTTTCGTTCAGTTGGCAACCGCTTCCAGGTGTATCCTCGAAGGGGAGTGATGATGCTTGCGGTTTTTGATTGGTTGCAGGAGTTTCAGATGTTTTCTTTTTAGTTACGGAAGTTTCAGTGGTTGGTTTGGATGTAGTGTTAATGTGGGGCAGTGTTTCAGATGTGCGGGGGGTTACAGTTGTTTTATTTTCGCTTCCAAAAGTTGTTTGTATGTTTTTCATGACTAGTTCTACGTGTGCATCGAAGGCTTTTATTAATTTTGGTATAAGAGAAGAAACTAGTGAGTCTATATTGCTAGGTGTATCCTGTGATTTAACTGCATTTGCAAAGCTTTTTTGGGAAAATGCAGATCTTGGGCGGACAGTGCGTTTTGCCTCAGCATATGTGATATTATTCTCGAGCCTTAACTTTTGTATTGCAAACTCATCCTGGTAGACTGGACAGTTTTTGGAGGAGGAAATGTGGTTACCTGTGCAGTTTACACAGTTAAAAGGAAATACGCACTGTTGTCCCTCGTGAGGGGGCTTACCACATACACAAATTTGTTCCCCTTTGCAAGAAGAAGCAAAATGACCGAACCTTTGACATCGGAAGCATCTGCTTGGGGCGGGAACATAACGCCGTACACGTAGGCTATACATCGCGACTTTTATAGATTCAGGTAGCGAGGGAGAGTCGAAAGTAAGAATAAGAGATGCTGTATTCAATATTTCACCATTTCGTTTCATAGTTATGCGTTTTACATCAATGACTCCTTCTTCTTTAAGATTTTCTAGTATTTCATCAGTTGTACAGTTCATCAAGTCTCTACAGGTAACGACACCTTTACAATAATTTAAAGTCCGATGTGGACCAACTGTAACAGCAAGGTTACCAAAATTACTAATCCTCAGGAGTTTATGAGATTGTGCTTCGTTTTCAACTTCAACGAGTAATCCATCCCTCACCTTTTTTACATTCTTAGCATATCCAACTAATTTTTTTATCTCCTTCATGATTACAAAGGGGCTCATCGTTGCGAAATCGCCATCTCCCGCGGTGATTACTAGGAATCGGTGGAAGACGTTTCTATTTGCAGCCTTTGGGAGCTGTACTTTCTCGTAATCAATCTTCATCCTTTTACTTCCTGTAGCTATACCACCAAGAGAGTTTGACGACCTTGCCAAAGCATTTTGTGTATCCTCTATTCTAAACAATGGTTGAGAGTTTCCTTTTCGATAGTTTTTTTTTGAGTAGTTAGTATTCATATTAATCCCACGAGAATGCTCGGATAGTATGTCCATCGCTGGAGAGCCGGCTTGCAGCGATAAGGCTAAAATTCAACCAGAGGGCGCCAGTTATCTGGAGGTCACCGTTCACGACCCACTTCGTAGGGCCACACATCCTCTGAGCACGGTTCTTCACACTACAGGATTACGGACTCGGGGCCCCGGGGTCGTCAGACCCGTACCTACCCGAAGGTAGGCCCCCTGGGGGGCAATTCAATTCAATTCACTCTGAAAAGCTTAATTTGCATGAAAACGAACGAAAATGATCGAAAATCACCGAATTGTAGCAGAAAACTCGATTTCGACTAGTTTACCGCAGAATCAGCGAATCTCTACGCGAAACGCTTAATTTGCATGAAAACGAACGAAAATGATCGAAAATCACCGAATTGTAACAGAAAACACGATTTCAACTAGTTTATCGCAGAATCAGCTATTCTCGACGCGAAATGCTTAATTTGCATGAAAACGAACAAAAATGATCGAAAATCACCGAATTGTAGCAGAAAACACGATTTCGACTGGTTTATCGCAGAATCAGCTATTATCGATGCGAAACCGCCGTTTCTGACCCAAATTGTGTATTCGCACTCTGAAAAACTTAATTTGCATGAAAACTACCGAAACTGATCGAAAATCACCGAATTCTAGGAGAAAACACGATTTCGTCTAGTTTATCGCAGAATCAGCTATTCTAGACGCGAAACCGCCGTTCCTGAAAAAATCGTGTATTCGCACTCTGAAACGCTTAATTTGCATGAAAACTACCGAAAATGATCAAAAAGCACCGAATTGTAGCAGAAAACACGATTTCGACTAGTTTATCGCAGAATCAGCGATTCCCTACGCGAAACGCTTAATTTGCATGAAAACTACCGAAACTGATCGAAAATCACTGAATTGTAGGAGAAAACACTATTTCGTCTAGTTTATCGCAGAATCAGCTATTCTAGACGCGAAACGCTTAATTTGCATGAAAACTACCGAAACTGATCGAAAATCACTGAATTGTAGGAGAAAACACGATTTCGTCTAGTTCATCGCAGAATCAACTATTCTAGACGCGAAACCGCCGTTCCTGAAAAAATCGTGTATTCGCACTCTGAAACGCTTAATTTGCATGAAAACGAACGAAAATGATTGAAAAACACCGAATTGTAGCAGAAAACACGATTTCGACTAGTTTATCGCAGAATCAGCTATTATCGATGCGAAGCCGCCGTTTCTGACCAAAATTGTGTATTCGCACTCTGAAACACTTAATTTGCATGAAAACTAACGAAAATGATCAAAAATCACCGAATTGTAGCAGAAAACACGATTTCGACTAGTTTATCGCAGAATCAGCTATTCTCGACGCGAAACCGCCGTTCCTGAAAAAAAAAATCGTGTATTCGCACTCTGAAACACTTAATTTGCATGAAATCTAACGAAAATGATCAAAAATCACCGAGTTGTAGCAGAAAACACGATTTCGACTAGTTGATCGCAGAATCAGCGATTCTCTACGCGAAACGCTTAATTTGCATGAAAACTACCGAAACTGATCGAAAATCACTGAATTGTAGGAGAAAACACGATTTCGTCTAGTTTATCGCAGAATCAGCTATTCTAGAAGCGAAACGCTTAATTTGCATGAAAACTACCGAAACTGATCGAAAATCACTGAATTGTAGGAGAAAACACGATTTCGTCTAGTTTATCGCAGAATCAGCTATTCTAGACGCGAAACGCTTAATTTGCATGAAAACTACCGAAACTGATCGAAAATCACTGAATTGTAGGAGAAAACACGATTTCGTCTAGTTTATCGCAGAATCAGCTATTCTAGACGCGAAACCGCCGTTCCTGAAAAAAATCGTGTATTTGCACTCTGAAACGCTTAATTTGCATGAAAACGAACGAAAATGATCAAAAATCACCGAATTGTAGCAGAAAACACGATTTCGACTAGTTTATCGCAGAATCAGCTATTATCGATGCGAAACCGCCGTTTCTGACCCAAATTGTGTATTCGCACTCTGAAACACTTAATTTGCATGAAAACTACCGAAACTGATCGAAAATCACCGAATTCTAGGAGAAAACACGATTTCGTCTAGTTTATCGCAGAATCAGCTATTCTAGACGCGAAACCGCCGTTCCTGAAAAAATCGTGTATTCGCACTCTGAAACGCTTAATTTGCATGAAAACGAACGAAAATGATTGAAAAACACCGAATCGTAGCAGAAAACATGATTTCGACTGGTTTATCGCAGAATCAGCAATTATCCATGCGAAACCGCCGTTTCTGACCAAAATTGTGTATTCGCACTCTGAAACACATAATTTGCATGAAAACTAACGAAAATGTTCGAAAATCAGCGAATTGTAGCAGAAAACACGATTTCGACTAGTTTATCGCAGAATCAGCTATTATCCATGCGAAACCGCCGTTTCTGACCAAAATTGTGTATTCGCACTCTGAAACACATAATTTGCATGAAAACTAACGAAAATGTTCGAAAATCACCGAATTGTAGCAGAAAACACGATTTCGACTAGTTGATCGCAGAATCAGCTATTCTCGACGCGAAACGCTTAATTTGCATGAAAACTACCGAAACTGATCGAAAATCACTGAATTGTAGGAGAAAACACGATTTCGTCTAGTTTATCGCAGAATCAGCTATTCTAGACGCGAAACGCTTAATTTGCATGAAAACTACCGAAACTGATCGAAAATCACTGAATTGTAGGAGAAAACACGATTTCGTCTAGTTTATCGCAGAATCAGCTATTCTAGACGCGAAACGCTTAATTTGCATGAAAACTACCGAAACTGATCGAAAATCACTGAATTGCAGGAGAAAACACGATTTCGTCTAGTTCATCGCAGAATCAACTATTCTAGACGCGAAACCGCCGTTCCTGAAAAAATCGTGGATTCGCACTCTGAAACACTTAATTTGCATGAAAACTAACGAAAATGATCGAAAATCAGCGAATTGTAGCAGAAAACACGATTTCGACTAGTTTATCGCAGAATCAGCTATTATCGATGCGAAGCAGCCGTTTCTGACCAAAATTGTGTATTCGCACTCTGAAACACTTAATTTGCATGAAAACTAACGAAAATGATTTGCATTGTGACGTCGGTCGTAACCTCCGACGTTTGATTTAGAACCATCAAACCTAGAATAAAAATAATAAATGTAATTAACTAATAAATCATCATATAATTAATGCGAATAACTAATATTAAACGAATGCAAGAATGAATGTCGCGAAGAATTGCCTATAGAAAGAACAGTCATAACACACCATCATGCATGTAAATAACCACGCTCATAAAATAATCGTAGTATAACTATTGTAAGAAAGAACGCGACAAACGCGCATCGTACGTACCTTGATTGTTAAATAATAAGCGTAGAAATTAAGCACACGAACTCTGTAACACAAACACATAGTTAATAAGTACACTAACACCCAACGCACACGTAAAAATTAAGAATAATTAATGTAACAATAATGTTAGAATATTCTAGTACGTACGCCAATGAAACATGTAAAATTCAGCGTGCATACGCCAATGGCAATTCCGAGAACGCAGCGTCAGCAGAGACAAGGCACGCGCGACATAGCCAAGACCGAGCCGTGCACGTGCACTTATCGAAGCACGTACAATTCCGAGAACGCAGCATCAGCAGAGATAAGGGGCCGAGGTAGCCTCGGACCACCGGATGCTGCGTCGACAAAGATAAGGCACGCGCGGCAAGCCAAGACCGAGCTGTGCACGTGCACTTATCGAAGCACGTACTGCTGACACGGTGGTCTGCTCGACGGTGGGACCAGTCTTCGCTAATTGGCTCCCCACTTTTCGCGTCTCCTTCTCCGACGCTTACGTTCCGACAGCGAGCACAGTCTTCAGGCTAGTCGAGTTCGGGAGCCACACGGGAACGGTCGAGTTAGAGAACAGTTGAGTTCAGTCGAGATGAACTCAGTCGTGTACGCGAGACTTCGAATAAACAAGCCCTCTCATCTAGAGGCATTATGTATTATACATTAATATTCAAAGTGTATTTAGTACTTAGAATATATTCCATTAGTTAATAGTGCTACCCTTTATTTCATTTAAAATCCTTTCATCATCCTACAATCCGACGGTGCTCGTGTAGTGAATTAAATTCAGTTGTGTTCATGTTTTAATAAAATATTCGTCGTTGAGCCAGCGTGAACCGTCCCGAGAGACAGGACTTGATCCGCTCCGACGGGAATCCTGTGAACAAAGACGAAGTGTTAGAAAGTTGTCCTCACCTGTCACTATTAGAAGGTTGCCACGAGAGATCGGACTTGATCCGCTCCGACAATCGACTCCTAGTGAAAGTTGAGTGATTTATTAGAATTTATCCGCGAAATAAAATAAATATTAACGTACCGTCACTTAATTACCTTCCCGCAAATGAGACGCACTAGACGCGCCGGAAGGAAGGCTCAGCTAGCTAAACTAGCACGCGCCGCGAGAATTTTGGAATCTTTAGAATCGCAGTTAGAAATCGTTACCAACCACGCGGGTGACACGCGCACATTAAACCCATTCGACACCGATGCGGTGAATTCACATCTTGAAGCTGTCTTCGCCGCTGCCGTTGCCGCTGCCCCAGTCACTTTGAATCCGTTCGACACCGAGGCTGTCAACCGATACTTGGAGGCGGTATTCGCCGACGCCCGTCACGCAGCGCCGAGGACCAGCGTTCCTGCTGCAAGGAAGGTGCGCTGCCGAATTCTGAGTGACACCAAACTCAGCGGAGCGGCCAGAATCAACATCAGGGTGGAAAATCCAGTCAGTATTCCGTGGAAGCTGACACCCATCTCCGTGCGATACATCCCTGATCCCACCGACGTCTGGATTGAGGATCCACGCTATGACGGCTATTGGGCATGGAGAAATAGAATATTAAGGCAAGCGCTCTAAAGCGGTGAGTCAAAACCTAGATATTTCATAAACGCGCGTGTGTGAATGTCGCGGTTACAGTGAACAACGCGATCGGAGTGAACGTTCTCGCTTTCGGAAGAAGCCTTTGACGTGTTCGATTTGTTCGAGTCCAGATCAGATTTGGGCGCAAGTACCATTTGGGTCAAAGACCGTCAAGGAGATAATACGTTTCCGGGATAACGCGGATTTCCTTGCAATCGCGAATCGCCGAACCGGGACGTAACAAATAAAATTGGCGCAGTCGGTAGGACAGACGACGGTCACTCGAGCGTTTTCGAGCATTGACAGGATAATTTCCGAGGCGCGAATTCACCTTCAGAATCGCGTGTAATTCAAATTAAGAAACAATAATGGCTTCCCCACAAACTAAAGACGTTCCCGCACCGACAGCGGAAGAGTTATGTGAACTTCAAAAACAATTATATGCACGTGAAGTCGAAATTAGAGCCCAAGAGAAGGCTTTCGAAGATTATACTCGCATGTATAAATTAGAATTGTCAGACATTCGCAAAGAATTAGAACAAATCAGGCATGAGGCCGCAAATGAACCGCAGTTAATACGTTTAGAACGCCGTGAACCTCGTGAAGAAATTCCTGTAGAAGAAACCCTAGAGAAAATTTCTGTAGGAGAAAATTTAGAGAAAACTTACGCAGAAAAAACTATGGAAAAGACTCCCGTAGAAAAAATTTACGTAAACGAACTTTCTGAATTTACACTCAGACAAGCTTTAGAATTCATTCCCGTATTTGACGGATATAACCACTCCGTATTCCAATTTATCCGAGAATGCAAAAGAGCGAAAGAAGTCGTACCTCCTAGCGCGGAAGGAACACTGGTCAAATTAATTCAGAACAAACTCCGTGGACGCGCATATCTCGCTATAGAAGATCACGTGTGCAATTCAATTTCCGATTTATCAAAACGATTATGCGAAGTATTATGTCCGTATAAAACAGTCGAACAATACCGTGGAGAACTCGCGAGCATACAGCAATTTCCTAACGAACATATAATAAATTTCATAAGTCGTGTGAAGGACCTTAGAACTGCCATTATCGATATCGCGGAATGGGAAGTAGATATAGAGGAAGTAAATACCCTCACTGCGAGAAGTTTCATAAGAGGTCTAATCCCACAATTACGATTAGAAATACGAGTGCATTTTTCCTCCCCATTATACGTATTGTATGACGACGCCATTAGGGCTTATAAACTGTTTGAACAAGATAAATTACGCGATAGAGGAACCCCGCGAGAAAACGTATATACCAAGCGCGTGAATTTCCAAGATCAGTATTATCACCCACCAGTGCATCAAAATACCTGGAACGATACCAGAGACCGGACATTCCGCGAAACAAAGCGCGCAAATTTCGCTGACAACCGTCGCGACACTTGGCGCGACGGCCGAGAGAATTTATTCGATACCCGTCGTGACATCCGGCGCAGTAATCTAGATATACGATACCAAGAACCGCTCAGCAAAAACGCGTACCGAGAACCGAAACGCGATAGCGATTACACGGAACCACAACGTAGATATTACGATGCAAACAAGCCGTTCCGAGAACCACTCCTAAAGAATGAATATCATTCTTACCGTGAGTCCCGCGAGAAATTTCCCACCGAGACGAATAAATTTTGCCAATATTGTAAGCGCGAAGGACATGACATTCATGAGTGTAGGAAACGTCAATACGTGGCAGAAAACGGTCAGGGAAACGAGGCAAGCCTCCCGACCAAACCGGGAAGGGAGGCCGCGAAAGAAAGGAAATTGACAAATATAGTAATAGAAACGAGCAAACCAGAAACCAGCTCGTCGCACCAGTAAATTCACTATCATACAGCGACGCGGTAAAACAACGATCAACCGTCCCCCGAAAAATTTCGAAAAATAATACCGACAACAATAGTCGACGAAAACCACAACCAGTCACTACCGTTAACCTTGCGCTAAACGCACCGATCTTGCGCGTAATAACTTCTGCACCCCAGTTAGTAGGGAAGCGCGAATTTCTAATAAATTCAGACCTTGAAATAAATATATTACGAGAGAATAGCCTAAAGCCCGGAACCGAAATAGTTAAGGAAAAGGAAATTGAAATACAAGGAGTATCCGAGGGTGCCATCATGACTCTCGGGCAAGTTAAAGTAGATTTAGCGAACTGTATTCCGACAGTATTTCATATAGTTCCAAACCACTTTCCGCTAAACTTAGACGGGATACTTGGCTCCCCATTCTTTAATAATAAAGTAGAACTCTCAGTCGAAAAGCAACAAATCGTGTACAAGAATATTACACTACCGCTATTAAACTCACAAAGGAACGCGGAAGAAATCGAACAAGGAAAACGTCGCGCCGCACCCGTGAAACCTAAAGCGCATAACCAAGCGTTAAAAGACAAAAATGAAATTCTCATAACGGAAAAACGTGATTCAGCCGAAGGAAAATTAACACGGTACGAACAGGCCCAAGTCTCGTCAGTTAATATCGGTTCGAATACACCTACCGCGAGGATAAAGTTAAATGCCCCTCAATTAAATAGGGAGTGCGAATTGTTGATAGACACGGGATCGGAAATTAACCTTGTTAAACCGTCGTGCGTCAAATCCAGCGCGGAAATAAATAAAGACGAACAGATTCTTATTCATGGTTTCGGAGACGCCTATGAACTCTCCTCCGGTACGTTAGCGATCGACGTTTGCAATGTCCCGACAAAGTTCCACTTAGTACCAAACGGTATACCCCAAAATATAGACGGGTTACTAGGAGCTCCTTTCTTCCGAGAAGGGGCAGTCATAGATTTGAAGTCGGAACAAATCGCGAAGGACAATGTAAAAATTCCTTTCATAAACCAAATCGAACACGCCATTGAAGCCCGAACGAGTGTATGCATTGCGATAAGATGCTACGGAGCCGATGTAGGCTATATAAAACGCACAGAAATAAGCGAAAATGTATACATAGGCGACTGTGTCGTCACAAATCGAAACGGGATAGCGATCCTACGGTGCGTAAACGCATCATCCAAAGCGGCAAACTTCTCCCTCCCTGCGTTAGAGGTGGAAGAAATCGAGGACGATCCTGTAATAGAAAATTCAAAACAATCTTACGTTGTGCAAAATAGAACAGCTCAATCGCGAATCAAAAGGGCATGTAATAAAACAATATTAAAGGAGAACCACGACTCCTTCCATCTCACAAGAAATAAGTTAAAGGAAACCAATGTTACTAGAAGGAAACCTGATCCTTTAGACGAAGTAGGGTTCGGACCCCCGCGCAGAGTGAAATCTGATCCTGAAATCAAATCCCTAAAACCCTCTCCCCCTCTCACCGACCGACAATATATACCTCGACATATCAACCCTAGACGTCAGTCGACGAACGGAAATCAATCAAGCAACATGAAGTCATTACTGTCAACGACAATACTCTTAGCCTTCACTACGGGAATAACGGCTCTCGTAGGATTCGACTGTGGAGGACCCACACTTAACGTCTCCACATATTCTATTATCGATACACCAAATTGTGAACAAAACGACATTAAGCCCATCGAACAACAGGAACGAGTACAGCTGCTGCAACTAGCTGAGTTCACAGAATCTCACGTTTTCCAATGTCACGTAGAAATAGACAGGACAATCTTTTACTGTGGGATGCATTCACACGTATCCTTAGTTGCTAACGGCCGACAACAATACCTACTGTCTACAACCAGAGAGGTCTGCCAGAGCCTGCATGCAACAGGAACGCTGTACGTGACACCTACTGCACAGTTAACAGGAATACAAGGAAACTCTACCACATCGAGAAGTCTGACTTTAGCCGGAGAAATCAAACATGATGGACGATGCTCAGGAACCACTTATAGCGACCCCTTTGACACATGGACAAGCGTGGTAGTACAAGCCGTAGTGAGAGTAACCATCAAAGATTATACGGCTCCGGTGAAATTTTCAACCGGATTAATACGATTACAATCTGGCCAAACGTGCCCGCTGGACAAAGGAACCTGCCTGGACACACAGGATGGATACACCTTTTGGGACACCGTTCCCACCGACTACTGTAAATTTAACAATTACGACGTCCTCTACGAAGGTTTTGCAACGAAAATCTCCTCTAAGGTGGAACCAACCATGACCTTGTATACAGTATCATCTCAAGATGCTATGTTTGCATTAACGGAAGCTGGGAAAAGCAACATATGCGGGTATACCATTATTCGCACAGAGCATCCGAAGTTATTCATTCTGGAAACCAGTTGGGCCGGAACATTCAAAACGAAGACCAGAACATCAGTAAACAATCTGGATATATTCACTTATGTAAATAGTAAGTTCGTATACGTAGAAAAACATTTACGGAATCAACTTTCAAAACTATACAGGGATGTTATCCGCCAGAAGTGTGAACTAGAAATTCAAATAATGCAAAACGCTTTAACACAGTTGCATATTGCACCCGAAGAGGTAGCAACGGCTATTATGAAAGAGCCTGGTTTCATAGCAGTACCAGCCGGAGAAGTAGTTCACATTATAAAATGTGTCCCCGTGACTGTACAAGTAAGGAAAACTGAGGACTGTTTTCACGAGCTTCCAATAACATACAAAAACACTTCAAAGTTTTTGAAACCCAAAGATCATATAATATCTAGCACAGGTACACAAAAGCCATGCAACGAATTAATACCTCCACTATACAAATTACACGGTGTATGGTATCGATTAACACCATCACTAGTAGAAACTGTCGCGGCATCGTTGTTACAACCTTTAGCCACACCGGCATGGAAATACGTAGACCCCAAGAACCTCGCCACAGGAGGAATTTACTCACAAGATGATCTCGAAAATCTCCAGGAACATATAATGTTTCCCGTAGATAAAGTAGCAGTTATAAATTCCATAGCACAAGGAGCTTCTGGAAGACAGTATGCGAGCGACAGCATAAATATGTTCAATCTACTGGATGAACATTCATTACAACAAATTGCGGAGTCAACAGCCCAAAAACTCTGGTCCGGGTTAACAACATTCGGGTCAGTCAGCGCCGCATTAATCGGAATATACATAATATTCAAAATGATAAAGATAATAATAAATACCATCATGAATGGTATGGCGCTTCATTCCATATATGGATGGAGTATGCACTTAGCCGCAGCAATGCCGCAGCAATTTGGGGATCACTTACAAGATTCTTTATATTCTTAAAACGCAGAGACGAAGCATATTCCCTATGCCGCCAGATACACCAGAACAGAAACTAGCGACAAAACCAAGGTTGAGAGTGTTGAGGAAAATCCAACTCCCCTCCCTGAGCCCGAAGAAAAGAAACCAGAACCTGAATCCCAGACCCAAACTAAACCTACCCCAAATCCACGCGACCAGGCGGATTACGTTTATATGCACCCGATCTATCGGAAAGTAAATCCAGATACATTACTTCCAAAATAATATTTAGAAATATATTTAATCAAAATATATATACAACATGTAAGCATATAATCGAAATATATTAACCAAAATAATACTTAGGAAAAATATATAATCAAAAATCATTCAAAAAAAAAAAAAAAAAAAAAAAAAAAAAAAAATAATATAATAAACCACATAAACGCGAGCGATTAGATATAAGTACACACACATTGTAACACGAACAACTAGTAATAAGAATATGCGAACATAAAGCCCAAACCACAGCCCTCCCAAACAAGGAAGAAGAAGAAAACCCCAACCACAGCCCTCCAAAACAAGAAAGAAGAAGAAAACCCCAAACCACAGCCCTCCCAAAAGAAGTAAGAAAGAAGAAAAACCCCAAACCACAGCCCTCCCTAAAGGAGAAGGAAGAGGAAAAATCCTAACCCAAAACCCTACTCACCGAAGAAGTACGGCCCACCCCCATTCACCCCAGTGACCCCGCTCTAGAAATTTCCCTCCAGGAAATTTCTCCCCTAGGGATGGAGGTGTGACGTCGGTCGTAACCTCCGACGTTTGATTTAGAACCATCAAACCTAGAATAAAAATAATAAATGTAATTAACTAATAAATCATCATATAATTAATGCGAATAACTAATATTAAACGAATGCAAGAATGAATGTCGCGAAGAATTGCCTATAGAAAGAACAGTCATAACTCACCATCATGCATGTAAATAACCACGCTCATAAAATAATCGTAGTATAACTATTGTAAGAAAGAACGCGACAAACGCGCATCGTACGTACCTTGATTGTTAAATAATAAGCGTAGAAATTAAGCACACGAACTCTGTAACACAAACACATAGTTAATAAGTACACTAACACCCAACGCACACGTAAAAATTAAGAATAATTAATGTAACAATAATGTTAGAATATTCTAGTACGTACGCCAATGAAACATGTAAAATTCAGCGTGCATACGCCAATGGCAATTCCGAGAACGCAGCGTCAGCAGAGACAAGGCACGCGCGACATAGCCAAGACCGAGCCGTGCACGTGCACTTATCGAAGCACGTACAATTCCGAGAACGCAGCATCAGCAGAGATAAGGGGCCGAACTAGCCTCGGACCACCGGATGCTGCGTCGACAAAGATAAGGCACGCGCGGCAAGCCAAGACCGAGCTGTGCACGTGCACTTATCGAAGCACGTACTGCTGACACGGTGGTCTGCTCGACGGTGGGACCAGTCTTCGCTAATTGGCTCCCCACTTTTCGCGTCTCCTTCTCCGACGCTTACGTTCCGACAGCGAGCACAGTCTTCAGGCTAGTCGAGTTCGGGAGCCACACGGGAACGGTCGAGTTAGAGAACAGTTGAGTTCAGTCGAGATGAACTCAGTCGTGTACGCGAGACTTCGAATAAACAAGCCCTCTCATCTAGAGGCATTATGTATTATACATTAATATTCAAAGTGTATTTAGTACTTAGAATATATTCCATTAGTTAATAGTGCTACCCTTTATTTCATTTAAAATCCTTTCATCATCCCTACAATCCGACGGTGCCTCGTGTAGTGAATTAAATTCAGTTGTGTTCAATGTTTTAATAAAATATTCGTCGTTGAGCCAGCGTGAACCGTCCCCGAGAGACAGGACTTGATCCGCTCCGACGGGAATCCTGTGAACAAAGACGAAGTGTTAGAAAGTTGTCCTCACCTGTCACTATTAGAAGGTTGCCACGAGAGATCGGACTTGAATCCGCTCCGACAATCGACCTCCTAGTGAAAGTTGAGTGATTTATTAGAATTTATCCGCGAAATAAAATAAATATTAACGTACCGTCACTTAATTACCTTCCCGCAAATGAGACGCACTAGACGCGCCGGAAGGAAGGCTCAGCTAGCTAAACTAGCACGCGCCCGCGAGAATTTTGGAATCTTTAGAATCGCAGTTAGAAATCGTCACCAACCACGCGGGTGACACGCGCACATTAAACCCATTCGACACCGATGCGGTGAATTCACATCTTGAAGCTGTCTTCGCCGCTGCCGTTGCCGCTGCCCCAGTCACTTTGAATCCGTTCGACACCGAGGCTGTCAACCGATACTTGGAGGCGGTATTCGCCGACGCCCCGTCACGCAGCGCCGAGGACCAGCGTTCCTGCTGCAAGGAAGGGTGCGCTGCGAATTCTGAGTGACACCAAACTCAGCGGAGCGGCCAGAATCAACATCAGGGTGGAAAATCCAGTCAGTATTCCGTGGAAGCTGACACCCATCTCCGTGCGATACATCCCTGATCCCACCGACGTCTGGATTGAGGATCCACGCTATGACGGCTATTGGGCATGGAGAAATAGAATATTAAGGCAAGCGCTCTAAAGCGGTGAGTCAAAACCTAGATATTTCATAAACGCGCGTGTGTGAATGTCCGCGGTTACAGTGAACAACGCGATCGGAGTGAACGTTCCTCGCTTTCGGAAGAAGCCTTTGACGTGTTCGATTTGTTCGAGTCCAGATCAGATTTGGGCGCAAGTACCATTTGGGTCAAAGACCGTCAAGGAGATAATACGTTTTCCGGGATAACGCGGATTTCCTTGCAATCGCGAATCGCCGACCGGGACGTAACAGCATGAAACCGAACGAAAATGATCGAAAATCACCGAATTGTAGCAGAAAACACGATTTCGACTAGTTTATCGCAGAATCAGCTATTATCGATGCGAAACCGCCGTTTCTGACCAAAATTGTGTATTCGCACTCTGAAACACTTAATTTGCATGAAAACTACCGAAACTGATCGAAAATCACCGAATTCTAGGAGAAAACACGATTTCGTCTAGTTTATCGCAGAATCAGCTATTCTAGACGCGAAAACCGCCGTTCCTGAAAAAAATCGTGTATTCGCACTCTGAAACACTTAATTTGCATGAAATCTAACGAAAATGATCAAAAATCACCGAGTTGTAGCAGAAAACACGATTTCGACTAGTTGATCGCAGAATCAGCGATTCTCTACGCGAAACGCTCAATTTGCATGAAAACTACCGAAACTGATCGAAAATCACTTGAATTGTAGGAGAAAACACGATTTCGTCTAGTTTGTCGCAGAATCAGCTATTCTAGACGCGAAACGCTTAATTTGCATGAAAACTACCGAAACTGATCGAAAATCACTGAATTGTAGGAGAAAACACGATTTCGTCTAGTTTATCGCAGAATCAGCTATTCTAGACGCGAAACCGCCGTTTCCTGAAAAAAATCGTGTATTTGCACTCTGAAACGCTTAATTTGCATGAAAACGAACGAAAATGATCAAAAAATCACCGAATTGTAGCAGAAAACACGATTTCGACTAGTTTTATCGCAGAATCAGCTATTATCGATGCGAAACCGCCGTTTCTGACCCAAATTGTGTATTCGCACTCTGAAACACTTAATTTGCATGAAAACTACCGAAACTGATCGAAAATCACCGAATTCTAGGAGAAAACACGATTTCGTCTAGTTTATCGCAGAATCAGCTATTCTAGACGCGAAACCGCCGTTCCTGAAAAAATCGTGTATTCGCACTCTGAAACGCTTAATTTGCATGAAAACGAACGAAAATGATTGAAAAACACCGAATCGTAGCAGAAAACATGATTTCGACTGGTTTTATCGCAGAATCAGCAATTATTCATGCGAAACCGCCGTTTCTGACCAAAATTGTGTATTCGCACTCTGAAACACATAATTTGCATGAAAACTAACGAAAATGATCGAAAATCAGCGAATTGTAGCAGAAAACACGATTTCGACTAGTTTATCGCAGAATCAGCTATTATCGATGCGAAGCCGCCGTTTCTGACCAAAATTGTGTATTCGCACTCTGAAACACTTAATTTGCATGAAAACTAACGAAAATGATCAAAAATCACCGAATTGTAGCAGAAAACACGATTTCGACTAGTTTTATCGCAGAATCAGCTATTCTCGACGCGTAAAGCTTAATTTGCATGAAACCGAACGAAAATGATCGAAAATCACCGAATTGTAGCAGAAAACACGATTTCGACTAGTTTATCGCAGAATCAGCTATTCTAGACGCGAAACCGCCGTTCCTGAAAAAATCGTGTATTCGCACTCTGAAACGCTTAATTTGCATGAAAACGAACGAAAATGATTGAAAAAACACCGAATCGTAGCAGAAAACATGATTTCGACTGGTTTAATCGCAGAATCAGCAATTATTCATGCGAAACCGCCGTTTCTGACCAAAATTGTGTATTCGCACTCTGAAACACATAATTTGCATGAAAACTAACGAAAATGATCGAAAATCAGCGAATTGTAGCAGAAAACACGATTTCGACTAGTTTTATCGCAGAATCAGCTATTATCGATGCGAAGCCGCCGTTTCTGACCAAAAATTGTGTATTCGCACTCTGAAACACTTAATTTGCATGAAAACTAACGAAAATGATCGAAAATCAGCGAATTGTAGCAGAAAAACACGATTTCGACTAGTTTATCGCAGAATCAGCTATTCTCGACGCGTAAAGCTTAATTTGCATGAAACCGAACGAAAATGATCGAAAATCACCGAATTGTAGCAGAAAACACGATTTCGACTAGTTTATCGCAGAATCAGCTATTCTAGACGCGAAACCGCCGTTCCTGAAAAAATCGTGTATTCGCACTCTGAAACGCTTAATTTGCATGAAAACGAACGAAAATGATTGAAAAACACCGAATCGTAGCAGAAAAACATGATTTCGACTGGTTTATCGCAGAATCAGCAATTATTCATGCGAAACCGCCGTTTCTGACCAAAATTGTGTATTCGCACTCTGAAACACATAATTTGCATGAAAACTAACGAAAATGATCGAAAATCAGCGAATTGTAGCAGAAAACACGATTTCGACTAGTTTATCGCAGAATCAGCTATTATCGATGCGAAGCCGCCGTTTCTGACCAAAATTGTGTATTCGCACTCTGAAACACTTAATTTGCATGAAAACTAACGAAAATGATCAAAAATCACCGAATTGTAGCAGAAAACACGATTACGACTAGTTTATCGCAGAATCAGCTATTCTCGACGCGTAAAGCTTAATTTGCATGAAACCGAACGAAAATGATCGAAAATCACCGAATTGTAGCAGAAAAACACGATTTCGACTAGTTTATCGCAGAATCAGCTATTATCGATGCGAAACCGCCGTTTCTGACCAAAATTGTGTATTCGCACTCTGAAACACTTAATTTGCATGAAAACTACCGAAACTGATCGAAAATCACCGAATTCTAGGAGAAAACACGATTTCGTCTAGTTTATCGCAGAATCAGCTATTCTAGACGCGAAACCGCCGTTCCTGAAAAAAAATCGTGTATTCGCACTCTGAAACACTTAATTTGCATGAAATCTAACGAAAATGATCAAAAATCACCGAGTTGTAGCAGAAAACACGATTTCGACTAGTTGATCGCAGAATCAGCGATTCTCTACGCGAAACGCTCAATTTGCATGAAAACTACCGAAACTGATCGAAAATCACTGAATTGTAGGAGAAAACACGATTTCGTCTAGTTTGTCGCAGAATCAGCTATGCTAGACGCGAAACGCTTAATTTGCATGAAAACTACCGAAACTGATCGAAAATCACTGAATTGTAGGAGAAAACACGATTTCGTCTAGTTTGTCGCAGAATCAG
>NW_027489610.1:0-32603 GCF_050948215.1 Halictus rubicundus | reverse complement strand
GGATAGAGGATAGGATAGGATAGAGGATAGGATAGGTAATTGGATAGGATAGAGTATAGGATAAGGTAGAGGATAGGATAGGATAGAGGATATAATAGGATAGGGGATAGTATAGGATAGATGATAGGATAGGATAGAGGATAGGATAGGATAAAGGATAGAATAGAATAGAGGATAGGATAGGATAAAAGATAGGATAGGATAGAGGATAGGATAGGATAGGATAGAGGATAGGAGAGGATAGAGGATAGGATAGAGGATAGGATAGAGGATAGGATAGAGGATTGGATAGGATAGAGGATCGGATAGAGGATACGATAGGATAGGATAGAGGAAAGGATAGGATAGGATAGTGGATAGGATAGGATAAAGGATAGAGGATAGGATAGGATAGAGGATAGGATAGAGGATAGGAAAGAGGATAGGATAGAGGATAGGATAGAGGATAGGAAAGAGGATAGGATAGAGGATAGGATATAGGATAGTATAGAGGATAGGATAGAGGATAGGATAGAGGATAGGATAGAGGATAGGATAGCGGATAGGATAGGATAGAGGATAGGATAGGATAGAGGATAGGATAGGATAGAGGATAGGATAGGATAGAGGATAGGAGAGGATAGAGGATAGGATAGAGGATAGGATAGAGGATAGGATAGGATAGAGGATAGGATAGGATAGAGGATAGGATAGGATAGAGGATAGGATAGGATAGAGGATAGGATAGGATAGAGGATAGGATAGGATAGAGGATAGGATAGGATAGAGGATAGGATAGGATAGAGGATAGGATAGGATAGAGGATAGGATAGGATAGAGGATAGGATAGGATAGAGGATAGGATAGGATAGAGGATAGGATAGGATAGAGGATAGTATAGGATAGAGGATAGGATAGAATAGAGGATAGGATAGGATAAAGGATAGGATAGGATAGAGGATAGGATAGGATAGAGGATAGGATAGGATAGGATAGAGGATAGGATAGGATAGGATAGAGGATAGGATAGGATAGAGGATAGGATAGGATAGAGGATAGGATAGGATAGAGGATAGGATAGGATAGAGGATAGGATAGGATAGAGGATAGGATAGGATAGAGGATAGGATAGGATAGAGGATAGGATAGGATAGAGGATAGGATAGGATAGAGGATAGGATAGGATAGAGGATATAATAGGATAGGGGATAGTATAGGATAGATGATAGGATAGGATAGAGGATAGGATAGGATAAAGGATAGAATAGAATAGAGGATAGGATAGGATAAAAGATAGGATAGGATAGAGGATAGGATAGGATAGGATGGAGGATAGGAGAGGATAGAGGATAGGATAGAGGATAGGATAGAGGATAGGATAGAGGATTGGACAGGATAGAGGATCGGATAGAGGATAGGATAGGAAAGGATAGAGGAAAGGATAGGATAGGATAGTGGATAGGATAGGATAAAGGATAGAGGATAGGATAGGATAGAGGATAGGATAGAGGATAGGAAAGAGGATAGGATAGAGGATAGGATATAGGATAGGATAGAGGATAGGATAGGTAATTGGATAGCATAGAGGGTAGGATAAGGTAGAGGATAGTATAGGATAGAGGATAGGATAGGATAGAGGATAGGATTGGATAGAGGATAGGATAGAGGATAGGATAGAGGATAGGATAGAGGATAGGATAGAGGATAGGATAGAGGATAGGATAGCGGATAGGATAGGATAGAGGATAGGATAGGATAGAGGATAGGATAGGATAGAGGAGAGGATAGGATAGAGGATAGGATAGAGGATAGGATAGAGGATAGGATAGGATAGAGGATAGGATAGGATAGAGGATAGGATAGGATAGAGGATAGGATAGGATAGAGGGTAGGATAGGATAGAGGATAGGATAGGATAGAGGATAGGATAGGATAGAGGATAGGATAGGATAGAGGATAGGATAGGATAGAGGATAGGGTAGGATAGAGGATAGGATAGGATAGAGGATAGGATAGGATAGATGATAGGATGGGATAGAGGATAGGATAGGATAGAGGATAGGATAGGATAGAGGATAGGATAGGATAGAGGATAGGATAGGATAGAGGATAGGATAGGATAGAGGATAGGATAGAGGATAGGATAGGATAGGATAGAGGATAGGATAGGATACAGAATATAATAGGATTGAGGAAAGGATAGGATAGAGGATAGGATAGGATAGAGGATAGTATAGGATAGAGGATAGGATAGGATAGAGGATAGGATAGGAGAGAGGATAGGATAGAGGTTAGGATAGAAGATAGAATAGCGGATACGATAGGATAGAGGATAGGATAGTATAGAGGATAGGATAGAGGATAGGATAAGATAGAGGATAGGATAGGATAGAGGATAGGATAGGATAGAGGATAGGATAGGATAGAGGATAGGATAGGATAGAGGATAGGATAGGTAATTGGATAGGATAGAGTATAGGATAAGGTAGAGGATAGGATAGGATAGAGGATATAATAGGATAGGGGATAGTATAGGATAGATGATAGGATAGGATAGAGGATAGGATAGGATAAAGGATAGAATAGAATAGAGGATAGGATAGGATAAAAGATAGGATAGGATAGAGGATAGGATAGGATAGGATAGAGGATAGGAGAGGATAGAGGATAGGATAGAGGATAGGATAGATGATAGGATAGAGGATTGGATAGGATAGAGGATCGGATAGAGGATACGATAGGATAGGATAGAGGAAAGGATAGGATAGGATAGTGGATAGGATAGGATAAAGGATAGAGGATAGGATAGGATAGAGGATAGGATAGAGGATAGGAAAGAGGATAGGATAGAGGATAGGATATAGGATAGTATAGAGGATAGGATAGAGGATAGGATAGAGGATAGGATAGCGGATAGGATAGGATAGAGGATAGGATAGGATAGAGGATAGGATAGGATAGAGGATAGGATAGGATAGAGGATAGGAGAGGATAGAGGATAGGATAGAGGATAGGATAGGATAGAGGATAGGATAGGATAGAGGATAGGATAGGATAGAGGATAGGATAGGATAGAGGATAGGATAGGATAGAGGATAGGATAGGATAGAGGATAGGATAGGATAGAGGATAGGATAGGATAGAGGATAGGATAGGATAGAGGATAGGATAGGATAGAGGATAGGATAGGATAGAGGATAGTATAGGATAGAGGATAGGATAGAATAGAGGATAGGATAGGATAAAGGATAGGATAGGATAGAGGATAGGATAGGATAGAGGATAGGATAGGATAGGATAGAGGATAGGATAGGATAGGATAGAGGATAGGATAGGATAGAGGATAGGATAGGATAGAGGATAGGATAGGATAGAGGATAGGATAGGATAGAGGATAGGATAGGATAGAGGATAGGATAGGATAGAGGATAGGATAGGATAGAGGATAGGATAGGATAGAGGATATAATAGGATAGGGGACAGTATAGGATAGATGATAGGATAGGATAGAGGATAGGATAGGATAAAGGATAGAATAGAATAGAGGATAGGATAGGATAAAAGATAGGATAGGATAGAGGATAGGATAGGATAGGATGGAGGATAGGAGAGGATAGAGGATAGGATAGAGGATAGGATAGAGGATAGGATAGAGGATTGGACAGGATAGAGGATCGGATAGAGGATAGGATAGGAAAGGATAGAGGAAAGGATAGGATAGGATAGTGGATAGGATAGGATAAAGGATAGAGGATAGGATAGGATAGAGGATAGGATAGAGGATAGGAAAGAGGATAGGATAGAGGATAGGATATAGGATAGGATAGAGGATAGGATAGGTAATTGGATAGCATAGAGGGTAGGATAAGGTAGAGGATAGTATAGGATAGAGGATAGGATAGGATAGAGGATAGGATTGGATAGAGGATAGGATAGAGGATAGGATAGAGGATAGGATAGGATAGAGGATAGGATAGGATAGAGGAGAGGATAGGATAGAGGATAGGATAGAGGATAGGATAGAGGATAGGATAGGATCGAGGATAGGATAGGATAGAGGATATAATAGGATTGAGGAAAGGATAGGATAGAGGATAGTATAGGATAGAGGATAGGATAGAATAGAGGATAGGATAGGATAAAGGATAGGATAGGATAGAGGATAGGATAGGATAGAGGATAGGATAGGATAGGATAGAGGATAGGATAGGATAGAGGATAGGATAGGATAGAGGATAGGATAGGATAGAGGATAGGATAGGATAGAGGATAGGATAGGATAGAGGATAGGATAGGATAGAGGATAGGATAGGATAGAGGATAGGATAGGATAGAGGATATAATAGGATAGGGGATAGTATAGGATAGATGATAGGATAGGATAGAGGATAGGATAGGATAAATGATAGAATAGAATAGAGGATAGGATAGGATAAAAGATAGGATAGGATAGAGGATAGGATAGGATAGGATAGAGGATAGGAGAGGATAGAGGTTAGGATAGAGGATAGGATAGAGGATAGGATAGAGGATTGGATAGGATAGAGGATCGGATAGAGGATAGGATAGGAAAGGATAGAGGAAAGGATAGGATAGGATAGTGGATAGGATAGGATAAAGGATAGAGGATAGGATAGGATAGAGGATAGGATAGAGGATAGGAAAGAGGATAGGATAGAGGATAGGATAGAGGATAGGATATAGGATAGGATAGAGGATAGGATAGGTAATTGGATAGCATAGAGGGTAGGATAAGTTAGAGGATAGTATAGGATAGAGGATAGGATAGGATAGAGGATAGGATTGGATAGAGGATAGGATAGAGGATAGGATAGAGGATAGGATAGAGGATAGGATAGAGGATAGGATAGAGGATAGGATAGAGGATAGGATAGGATAGAGGGTAGGATAGGATAGAGGATAGGATAGGATAGAGGATAGGATAGGATAGAGGATAGGATAGGATAGAGGATAGGATAGGATAGAGGATGGGGTAGGATAGAGGATAGGATAGGATAGAGGATAGGATAGGATAGATGATAGGATGGGATAGAGGATAGGATAGGATAGAGGATAGGATAGGATAGAGGATAGGATAGGATAGAGGATAGGATAGGATAGAGGATAGGATAGGATAGAGGATAGGATAGGATAGAGGATAGGATAGGATAGAGGATAGGATAGGATAGGATAGAGGATAGGATAGGATACAGAATATAATAGGATTGAGGAAAGGATAGGATAGAGGATAGGATAGGATAGAGGATAGTATAGGATAGAGGATAGGATAGGATAGAGGATAGGATAGGAGAGAGGATAGGATAGAGGTTAGGATAGAAGATAGAATAGCGGATACGATAGGATAGAGGATAGGATAGTATAGAGGATAGGATAGAGGATAGGATAAGATAGAGGATAGGATAGGATAGAGGATAGGATAGGATAGAGGATAGGATAGGATAGAGGATAGGATAGGATAGAGGATAGGATAGGATAGAGGATAGGATAGGATAGAGGATAGGATAGGATAGAGGATAGGATAGGATAGAGGATAGGATAGGATAGAGGATAGGATAGGATAGAGGATAGGATAGGATAGAGGATAGGATAGGTAATTGTATAGCATAGAGGGTAGGATAAGGTAGATAATAGTATAGGATAGAGGATAGGATAGGATAGAGGATAGGATAGGGTAGAGGATAGAATTGGATAGAGGATAGGATAGAGGATAGGATAGGATAGATGATAGGATAGGATAGAGGATATGATAGGATAGAGGAAAGGATAGGATAGAGGATAGGATAGGTAATTGGATAGCATAGAGGGTAGGATAAGGTAGAGGATAGGATAGAGGATAGGATAGAGGATAGGATAGGATGGATGATAGGATAGAGGATAGGATAGGATACAGGATCGGATAGAGGATAGGATAGGATAGAGGATAGGATAGGATAGAGGAAAGGATAGGATAGAGGATAGGATAGGTAATTGTATAGCATAGAGGGTAGGATAAGGTAGAGGATAGTATAGGATAGAGGATAGGATAGGATAGAGGATAGGATTGGATAGAGGATAGGATAGGATCGAGGATAGGATAGGATAGAGGATAGGATAGATGATAGGATAGGATAGAGGATAGGATAGGATAGAGGATAGGATAGGATAGAGGATAGGATAGGATCGAGGATAGGATAGGATAGAGGATAGGATAGGATAGAGGATAGGATAGGGTAGAGGATAGGATAGGATAGAGGATATAATAGGATGGGGGATAGTATAGGATAGAGGATAGGATAAAGGATAGGAAAGAATAGAGGATAGGATGGGATAAAGGATAGGATAGAATAGAGGATAGGATAGGATAGGATAGAGGATAGGATAGGATAGAGGATAGGATAGAGGATAGGATAGGATAGAGGATAGGATAGGATAGAGGATAGGATAGGATAGAGGATAGGATAGGTAATTGGATAGGATAGAGTATAGGATAAGGTAGAGAATAGGATAGGATAGAGGATATAATAGGATAGAGGATAGGATAGGATAGAGGATAGGATAGGAAAGAGGATAGGATAGGATAGAGGATAGGATAGGATAGAGGATAGGATAGAGGATAGGATAGGATAGAGGATAGGATAGGATAGAGGATAGGATAGGATAGAGGATAGGATAGGATAGAGGATAGGATATGATAGAGGATAGGATAGGATAGAGGATCGGATAGAGGATAGGATAGGATAGAGGATAGGATAGGATAGAGGATAAAGTAGGATAGAGGATAGGATAGGATAGAGGATAGGATAGGATAGAGGATAGTATAGGATAGAGGATAGGATAGAATAGAGGATAGGATAGGATAAAGGATAGGATAGGATAGAGGATAGGATAGGATAGGATAGGATAGGATAGGATAGAGGATAGGATAGGATAGAGGATATAATAGGATTGAGGAAAGGATAGGATAGAGGATAGGATAGGATAGAGGATAGGATAGGATAGAGGATAGGATAGGATAGAGGATAGGATAGGATACAGGATAGGATAGCGGATAGGATAGGATAGAGGATCGGATAGAGGATAGGATAGGATAGAGGATAGGATAGGATAGAGGATAGGATTGGATAGAGGATAGGATAGGATAGAGGATAGGATAGGATAGAGGATATGATAGGATAGAGGATAGGATAGGATAGAGGATAGTATAGGATAGAGGATAGGATAGGATACAGGATAGGATAGCGGATAGGATAGGATAGAGGATCGGATAGAGGATAGGATAGGATAGAGGATAGGATAGGATAGAGGATAGGATTGGATAGAGGATAGGATAGGATAGAGGATAGGATAGGATAGAGGATAGGATAGGATAGAGGATCGGATAGAGGATAGGATAGGATAGAGGATAGGATAGGATAGAGGATAGGATAGGATAGAGGATAGGATAGGATAGAGGATAGGATAGGATAGAGGATAGGATAGGATAGAGGATAGGATAGGATAGGATAGAGGATAGGATAGGATAGGATAGAGGATAGGATAGGATAGAGGATAGGATAGGATAGAGGATAGGATAGGATAGAGGATAGGATAGGATAGAGGATAGGATAGGATAGGATAGAGGATAGGATAGGATAGAGGATAGGATTTGATAGAGGGTAGGATAGGATAGAGGATATGATAGGATTGAGAATAGGGTAGGATAGAGGATAGGATAGGATAGAGGATAGGATAGGATAGAGGATAGGATAGGATAGAGGATAGAGGATAGAGGATAGAGGATAGAGGATAGAGGATAGAGGATAGAGGATAGGATAGGATAGAGGATAGGATAGGATAGAGGATAGGATAGGATAGAGGATAGGATAGGTGAGGATAGAGGATAGGATAGGATAGGATAGGATAGGATAGGATAGAGGATAGGATAGGATAGGATAGGATAGAGGATAGGATAGGATAGGATAGGATAGAGGATATGATAAGATAGAGGATAGGATAGGATAGAGGATATAATAGGATAGAGGATAGGATAGGATAGAGGATAGGATAGGAAAGAGGATAGGATAGGATAGAGGATAGGATAGGATAGAGGATAGGATAGAGGATAGGATAGGATAGAGGATAGGATAGGATAGAGGATAGGATAGGATAGAGGATAGGATAGGATAGAGGATAGGATATGATAGAGGATAGGATAGGATAGAGGATCGGATAGAGGATAGGATAGGATAGAGGATAGGATAGGATAGAGGATAAAGTAGGATAGAGGATAGGATAGGATAGAGGATAGGATAGGATAGAGGATAGTATAGGATAGAGGATAGGATAGAATAGAGGATAGGATAGGATAAAGGATAGGATAGGATAGAGGATAGGATAGGATAGGATAGGATAGGATAGGATAGAGGATAGGATAGGATAGAGGATATAATAGGATTGAGGAAAGGATAGGATAGAGGATAGGATAGGATAGAGGATAGGATAGGATAGAGGATAGGATAGGATAGGATAGAGGATAGGATAGGATAGAGGATAGGATAGAGGATAGGATAGGATAGAGGATAGGATAGGATAGAGGATAGGATAGGTAATTGGATAGGATAGAGTATAGGATAAGGTAGAGAATAGGATAGGATAGAGGATATAATAGGATAGAGGATAGGATAGGATAGAGGATAGGATAGGAAAGAGGATAGGATAGGATAGGATAGAGGATAGGATAGGATAGGATAGAGGATAGGATAGGATAGAGGATATAATAGGATTGAGGAAAGGATAGGATAGAGGATAGGATGGGATAAAGGATAGGATAGAATAGAGGATAGGATAGGATAGGATAGAGGATAGGATAGGATAGAGGATAGGATAGAGGATAGGATAGGATAGAGGATAGGATAGGATAGTGGATAGGATAGGTAATTGGATAGGATAGAGTATAGGATAAGGTAGAGAATAGGATAGGATAGAGGATATAATAGGATAGAGGATAGGATAGGAAAGAGGATAGGATAGGATAGAGGATAGGATAGGATAGAGGATAGGATAGAGGATAGGATAGGATAGAGGATAGGATAGGATAGAGGATAGGATAGGATAGATAATAGGATATGATAGAGGATAGGATAGGATAGAGGATCGGATAGAGGATAGGATAGGATAGAGGATAGGATAGGATAGAGGATAATGTAGGATAGAGGATAGGATAGGATAGAGGATAGGATAGGATAGAGGATAGTATAGGATAGAGGATAGGATAGAATAGAGGATAGGATAGGATAAAGGATAGGATAGGATAGAGGATAGGATAGGATAGGATAGAGGATAGGATAGGATAGGATAGAGGATAGGATAGGATAGAGGATATAATAGGATTGAGGAAAGGATAGGATAGAGGATAGGATAGGATAGAGGATAGGATAGGATAGAGGATAGGATAGGATAGAGGATCGGATAGAGGATAGGATAGGATAGAGGAAAGGATAGGATAGAGGATAGGATAGGTAATTGGATAGCATAGAGGGTAGGATAAGGTAGAGGATAGTATAGGATAGAGGATAGGATAGGATAGAGGATAGGATAGGGTAGTGGATAATATAGGATAGAGGATAGGATAGAATAGAGGATAGGATAGGATAAAGGATAGGATAGGATAGAGGATAGGATAGGATAGGATAGAGGATAGGATAGGATAGAGGATAGGATAGGATAGAGGATAGGATAGGATAGAGGATAGGATAGGATAGAGGATAGGATAGGATAGAGGATAGGATAGCGGATAGGATAGCGGATAGGATAGGATAGAGGATAGGATAGGATAGAGGATAGGATAGGATAGAGGATAGGATAGGATAGAGGATAGGATAGGATAGAGGATAGGATAGGATAGAGGATAGGATTGGATAGAGAATATGATAGAGGATAGGATAGAGGATAGGATAGAGGATAGGATAGAGGATAGGATAGCGGATACGATAGGATAGAGGATAGGATAGGATAGAGGATAGGATAGGATAGAGGATAGGATAGGATAGAGGATAGGATAGGATAGAGGATAGGATAGGATAGAGGATAGGATAGGATAGAGGATAGGATAGGATAGAGGATAGGATAGGATAGAGGATAGGATAGAGGATAGGATAGAGGATAGGATAGAGGATAGGATAGAGGATAGGATAGAGGATAGGATAGAGGATAGGATAGAGGATAGGATAGGATAGAGGATCGGATAGAGGATAGGATAGGATAGGATAGAGGAAAGGATAGGATAGGATAGAGGATAGGATAGGATAAATGATAGAGGATACGATAGGATAGAGGATAGGATAGGATAGAGGATAGGATAGGATAGAGGATAGGATAGGATAGAGGATAGGATAGGATAGAGGATAGGATAGGATAGAGGATAGGATAGGATAGAGGATAGGATAGGATAGAGGATAGGATAGGATAGAGGATAGGATAGGATAGAGGATAGGATAGGATAGAGGATAGGATAGAGGATCGGATAGGATAGAGGATAGGATAGGATAGAGGATAGGATAGGATAGAGGATAGGATAGGATAGAGGATAGGATAGGATAGGATAGAGGATAGGATAGGATAGAGGATAGGATAGAGGATAGGATAGGATAGAGGATAGGATAGGATAGAGGATAGGATAGGTAATTGGATAGGATAGAGTATAAGATAAGGTAGAGGATAGGATAGGATAGAGGATATAATAGGAAGGAGGATAGGATAGGATAGAGGATAGGATAGGAAAGAGGATAGGATAGGATAGAGGATAGGATAGGATAGAGGATAGGATAGAGGATAGGATAGGATAGAGGATAGGATAGAGGATAGGATAGGATACAGGATAGGATAGGATAGATGATATGATAGGATAGAGGAAAGGATAGGATAGATGATAGGATAGGTAATTGGATAGCATAGAGGGTAGGATAAGGTAGAGGATAGTATAGGATAGAGGATAGGATAGGATAGAGGATAGGATTGGATAGAGGATAGGATAGAGGATAGGATAGAGGATAGGATAAAGGATAGGATAGAGGATAGGATAGGATAGAGGATAGGATAGGATAGAGGATAGGATAGGATAGAGGATAGGATAGGATAGAGGATAGGATAGGATAGAGAATAGGATAGTATAGAGGATAGGATAGGATAGAGGATAGGATAGGGTAGAGGATAGTATAGGATAGAGGATAGGATAGAATAGAGGATAGGATAGGATAAAGGATAGGATAGGATAGAGGATAGGATAGGATAGGATAGAGGATAGGATAGGATAGGATAGAGGATAGGATAGGATAGAGGATATAATAGGATTGAGGAAAGGATAATATAGAGGATAGGATAGGATAGAGGATAGGATTGGATAGAGGATAGGATAGGATAGAGGATAGGATAGAGGATAGGATAGGATAGAGGATAGGATACGATAGAGGATAGGATAGGATAGATGATATTATAGGATAGATGATATTATAGGATAGAGTATACGATATTAAAGAGGATAGGATAGGGTAGAGGATAGGATAGGATAGAGGATAGGATAGAGGATAGGATAAGATAGAGGATAGGATAGAGGATAGGATAGAGGATAGGATAAAGGATAGGATAGAGGATAGGATAGGATAGAGGATAGGATAGGATAGAGGATAGGATAGGATAGAGGATAGGATAGGATAGAGAATAGGATAGTATAGAGGATAGGATAGGATAGAGGATAGGATAGGGTAGAGGATAGTATAGGATAGAGGATAGGATAGAATAGAGGATAGGATAGGATAAAGGATAGGATAGGATAGAGGATAGGATAGGATAGGATAGAGGATAGGATAGGATAGGATAGAGGATAGGATAGGATAGGATAGAGGATAGGATAGGATAGAGGATATAATAGGATTGAGGAAAGGATAGGATAGAGGATAGGATAGGATAGAGGATAGGATAGGATAGAGGATATAATAGGATTGAGGAAAGGATAGGATAGAGGATAGGATAGGATAGAGGATAGGATTGGATAGAGGATAGGATAGGATAGAGGATAGGATAGAGGATAGGATAGGATAGAGGATAGGATACGATAGAGGATAGGATAGGATAGGATAGATGATATTATAGGATAGATGATATTATAGGATAGAGTATACGATATTAAAGAGGATAGGATAGGGTAGAGGATAGGATAGGATAGAGGATAGGATAGAGGATAGGATAGGATAGAGGATCGGATAGAGGATAGGATAGGATAGAGGAAAGGATAGGATGGAGGATAGGATACGTAATTGGATAGGATAGAGGATAGGATAAGGTAGAGGATAGTATAGGATAGAGGATAGGATAGGATAGAGGATAGGATAGGATGAAGGATAGGATAGGATAGAGGATAGGATAGGATAGAGGATAGGATAGGATAGAGGATAGGATAGGATAGAGGATAGGATAGAGTATAGGATAGGATAGAGGATAGGATAGGATAGAGGATAGGATAGAGGATAGGATAGGTAATTGGATAGGATAGAGTATAGGATAAGGTAGAGGATAGGATAGGATAGAGGATATAATAGGATAGAGGATAGGATAGGATAGAGGATAGGATAGGATAGATGACATTATAGGATAGATGATATTATAGGATAGAGTATACGATATTAAAGAGGATAGGATAGGGTAGAGGATAGGATAGAGGATAGGATAGGATAGAGGATAGGATAGAGGATAGGATAGAGGATAGGATAGAGGATAGGATAGAGGATAGGATAGAGGATAGGATAGAGGATAGGATAAGATAGAGGATAGGATAGAGGATAGAATAGAGGATAGGATAGGGGATAGGATAGGATAGAGGATCGGATAGAGGATAGGATAGGATAGAGGAAAGGATAGGATAGAGGATAGGATAGGATAGAGGATAGGATAGGTAATTGGATAGAGGATAGGATAGGATAGAGGATAGGATAGGATAAAGGATAGGATAGGATAGAGGATAGGATAGGATAGAGGATAGGATAGGATAGAGGATAGGATAGGATAGAGGATAGGATAGGATAGAGGATAGGATAGAGGAGAGGGTAGAGGATAGGATAGGATAGAGGATATAATAGGATAGGGGATAGTATAGGATAGAGGATAGGATAGGATAGAGTATAGGATAAGGTAGAGGATAGGATAGGATAGAGGATATAATAGGATAGGTGATAGTATAGGATTGAGGATAGGATAGAGGATAGAGTATAATAGAGGATAGGATAGGATAAAGGATAGGATTGGATAGAGGATCGGATAGAGGATAGGATAGGATAGAGGATAGTATAGGATAGAGGATAGGATAGAATAGAGGATAGGATAGGATAAAGGATAGGATAGGATAGAGGATAGGATAGGATAGGATAGAGGATAGGATAGGATAGGATAGAGGATAGGATAGGATAGAGGATAGGATGTGATAGATGATATTATAGGATAGATGATATTATAGGATAGAGTATACGATATTAAAGAGGATAGGATAGGGTAGAGGATAGGATAGAGGATAGGATAGAGGATAGGATAAGATAGAGGATAGGATAGAGGATAGGATAGAGGATAGGATAGAGGATAGGATAGAGGATAGGATAGAGGATAGGATAGGATAAAGGATAGGATAGGATAGAGGATAGGATAGGATAGAAGATAGGATAGGATAGAGGGTAACGACGCCGGTGGGTGCAGTAGCTAGGATAGGATAGAGGATAGGATAGGATAAAGGATAGGATAGGATAGAGGATAGGATAGGATAGGATAGAGGATAGGATAGGATAGGATAGAGGATAGGATAGGATAGAGGATATAATAGGATTGAGGAAAGGATAGGATAGAGGATAGGATAGGATAGAGGATAGGATAGGATAGAGGATAGGATAGGATAGGATAGAGGATAGGATAGGATAGAGGATAGGATAGGATAGAGGATAGGATAGGATAGAGGATAGGATAGGTAATTGGATAGGATAGAGTATAGGATAAGGTAGAGAATAGGATAGGATAGAGGATATAATAGGATAGAGGATAGGATAGGATAGAGGATAGGATAGGAAAGAGGATAGGATAGGATAGAGGATAGGATAGGATAGAGGATAGGATAGGATAGAGGATAGTATAGGATAGAGGATAGGATAGGATAAAGGATAGGATAGGATAGAGGATAGGATAGGATAGGATAGAGGATAGGATAGGATAGGATAGAGGATAGGATAGGATAGAGGATATAATAGGATTGAGGAAAGGATAGGATAGAGGATAGGATGGGATAAAGGATAGGATAGAATAGAGGATAGGATAGGATAGGATAGAGGATAGGATAGGATAGAGGATAGGATAGAGGATAGGATAGGATAGAGGATAGGATAGGATAGAGGATAGGATAGGATAGAGGATAGGATAGGTAATTGGATAGGATAGAGTATAGGATAAGGTAGAGAATAGGATAGGATAGAGGATATAATAGGATAGACGATAGGATAGGATAGAGGATAGGATAGGAAAGAGGATAGGATAGGATAGAGGATAGGATAGGATAGAGGATAGGATATGATAGAGGATAGGATAGGATAGAGGATCGGATAGAGGATAGGATAGGATAGAGGATAGGATAGGATAGAGGATAAAGTAGGATAGAGGATAGGATAGGATAGAGGATAGGATATGATAGAGGATAGGATAGGATAGAGGATCGGATAGAGGATAGGATAGGATAGAGGATAAAGTAGGATAGAGGATAGGATAGGATAGAGGATAGGATAGGATAGAGGATAGTATAGGATAGAGGATAGGATAGAATAGAGGATAGGATAGGATAAAGGATAGGATAGGATAGAGGATAGGATAGGATAGGATAGAGGATAGGATAGGATAGGATAGAGGATAGGACAGGATAGGATAGAGGATAGGATAGGATAGAGGATATAATAGGATTGAGGAAAGGATAGGATAGAGGATAGGATAGGATAGAGGATAGGATAGGGTAGAGGATAGAATTGGATAGAGGATAGCATAGAGGATAGGATAGAGGATAGGATAGGATAAAGGATAGGATAGGATAGAGGATATAATAGGATAGAGGAAAGGATAGGATAGAGGATAGGATAGGATAGAGGATAGGATAGGATAGAGGATAGGATATGATAGAGGATAGGATAGGATAGAGGATCGGATAGAGGATAGGATAGGATAGAGGATAGAGTAGGATAGATGATAGGATAGGATAAAGGATAGGATTGGATAGATGATAGGATAGGATAGAGGATAGGATAGGATAGAGGATAGGATAGGATAGGATAGAGGATAGGATAGGATAGAGGATATAATAGGATTGAGGAAAGGATAGGATAGGGGATAGGATAGAATAGAGGATAGGATAGGATAAAAGATAGGATAGGATAGAGGATAGGATAGGATAGAGGATAGGATAGAGGATAGGATAGAGGATAGGATAGAGGATAGGATAGAGGATAGGATAGAGGATAGGATAGAGGATAGGATAGTATATATGATATTATAGTATAGAGGATAGGATAGGAGAGAGGATAGGATAGGATAGAAGAAAGGATAGGATTGAGGATAGGTTTGGATAGAGGATAGGACAGGATAGATGATAGGATAGAGGATAGGATAGAGGATAGGATAGGATAGAGGATACGATAGGGGATTGGATAGGATAGAGGATAGGATAGAGGATAGGATAGAGGATAGGATAGGATAGAGGATACGATAGGGGATTGGATAGGATAGAGGATAGGATACGATACATGGTAGGATAGGATAGAGCATAGGATAGGATAGAGGATAGGATAGGAAAGAGGATAGGATAGGATAGAGGATAGTATAGGATAGAGGATAGGATAGGATAGAGGATAGGATAGGATAGAGGATAGGATAGGATAGAGGAGAGGGTAGAGGATAGATTGGATAGAGGATATGATAGGATAGGGGATAGTATAGGATAGAGGATAGGATAGGATAGAGTATAGGATAAGGTAGAGGATAGGATAGGGGATAGTATAGGATTGAGGATAGGATAGAGGATAGAGTAGGATAGAGGATAGGATAGGATAAAGGATAGGATAGGATAGAGGATAGGATAGGATAGGATAGAGGATAGGATAGGATAGAGGATATAATAGGATTGAGGAAAGGATAGGATAGAGGATAGGATAGGATAGAGGATAGGATAGGATAGAGGATAGGATAGGATAGGATAGAGGATAGGATAGGATAGAGGATAGGATAGGATAGAGGATAGGATAGGATAGAGGATAGGATAGGTAATTGGATAGGATAGAGTATAGGATAAGGTAGAGAATAGGATAGGATAGAGGATATAATAGGATAGAGGATAGGATAGGATAGAGGATAGGATAGGAAAGAGGATAGGATAGGATAGAGGATAGGATAGGATAGAGGATAGGATAGGATAGAGGATAGTATAGGATAGAGGATAGGATAGGATAAAGGATAGGATAGGATAGAGGATAGGATAGGATAGGATAGAGGATAGGATAGGATAGGATAGAGGATAGGATAGGATAGAGGATATAATAGGATTGAGGAAAGGATAGGATAGAGGATAGGATGGGATAAAGGATAGGATAGAATAGAGGATAGGATAGGATAGGATAGAGGATAGGATAGGATAGAGGATAGGATAGAGGATAGGATAGGATAGAGGATAGGATAGGATAGAGGATAGGATAGGATAGAGGATAGGATAGGTAATTGGATAGGATAGAGTATAGGATAAGGTAGAGAATAGGATAGGATAGAGGATATAATAGGATAGACGATAGGATAGGATAGAGGATAGGATAGGAAAGAGGATAGGATAGGATAGAGGATAGGATAGGATAGAGGATAGGATATGATAGAGGATAGGATAGGATAGAGGATCGGATAGAGGATAGGATAGGATAGAGGATAGGATAGGATAGAGGATAAAGTAGGATAGAGGATAGGATAGGATAGAGGATAGGATATGATAGAGGATAGGATAGGATAGAGGATCGGATAGAGGATAGGATAGGATAGAGGATAAAGTAGGATAGAGGATAGGATAGGATAGAGGATAGGATAGGATAGAGGATAGTATAGGATAGAGGATAGGATAGAATAGAGGATAGGATAGGATAAAGGATAGGATAGGATAGAGGATAGGATAGGATAGGATAGAGGATAGGATAGGATAGGATAGAGGATAGGACAGGATAGGATAGAGGATAGGATAGGATAGAGGATATAATAGGATTGAGGAAAGGATAGGATAGAGGATAGGATAGGATAGAGGATAGGATAGGGTAGAGGATAGAATTGGATAGAGGATAGCATAGAGGATAGGATAGAGGATAGGATAGGATAAAGGATAGGATAGGATAGAGGATATAATAGGATAGAGGAAAGGATAGGATAGAGGATAGGATAGGATAGAGGATAGGATAGGATAGATGATAGGATATGATAGAGGATAGGATAGGATAGAGGATCGGATAGAGGATAGGATAGGATAGAGGATAGAGTAGGATAGATGATAGGATAGGATAAAGGATAGGATTGGATAGATGATAGGATAGGATAGAGGATAGGATAGGATAGAGGATAGGATAGGATAGGATAGAGGATAGGATAGGATAGAGGATATAATAGGATTGAGGAAAGGATAGGATAGGGGATAGGATAGAATAGAGGATAGGATAGGATAAAAGATAGGATAGGATAGAGGATAGGATAGGATAGAGGATAGGATAGAGGATAGGATAGAGGATAGGATAGAGGATAGGATAGAGGATAGGATAGAGGATAGGATAGAGGATAGGATAGGATAGAGGATCGGATAGAGGATAGGATAGGATAGAGGAAAGGATAGGATAGGATAGAGGATAGGATAGGATAAAGGATAGAGGATACGATAGGATAGAGGATAGGATAGGATAGAGGATAGGATAGGATAGGATAGAGGATAGGATAGGATAGAGGATAGGATAGGATAGAGGATAGGATAGGATAGAGGATAGGATAGCGGATAGGATAGCGGATAGGATAGGATAGAGGATAGGATAGGATAGAGGATAGGATAGGATAGAGCATCGGATAGAGGATAGGATAGGATAGAGGAAAGGATAGGATAGAGGATAGGATAGGTAATTGGATAGCATAGAGGGTAGGATAAGGTAGAGGATAGTATAGGATAGAGGATAGGATAGGATAGAGGATAGGATAGGGTAGAGGATAGAATTGGATAGAGGATAGGATAGGATAGAGGATAGGATAGGGTAGAGGATAGAATTGGATAGAGGATAGGATAGAGGATAGGATAGAGGATAGGATAGGATAGAGGATAGGATAGAGGATAGGATTAGATAGAGGATAGGATAGAGGATAGGATAGAGGATAGGATAAAGGATAGGATAGAGGATAGGATAGGATAGAGGATAGGATAGGATAGAGGATAGGATAGGATACAGGATAGGATAGGATAGGATAGAGAATAGGATAGTATAGAGGATAGGATAGGATAGAGGATAGGATAGGGTAGAGGATAGTATAGGATAGAGGATAGGATAGAATAGAGGATAGGATAGGATAAAGGATAGGATAGGATAGGATAGAGGATAGGATAGGATAGGATAGAGGATAGGATAGGATAGGATAGAGGATAGGATAGGATAGAGGATATAATAGGATTGAGGAAAGGATAGGATAGAGGATAGGATAGGATAGAGGATAGGATCGGATAGAGAATAGGATAGGATAGAGGATAGGATAGAGGATAGGATAGGATAGAGGATAGGATACGATAGAGGATAGGATAGGATAGATGATATTATAGGATAGATGATATTATAGGATAGAGTATACGATATTAAAGAGGATAGGATAGGGTAGAGGATAGGATAGGATAGAGGATAGGATAGAGGATAGGATAGGATAGAGGATCGGATAGAGGATAGGATAGGATAGAGGAAAGGATAGGATGGAGGATAGGATACGTAATTGGATAGGATAGAGGATAGGATAAGGTAGAGGATAGTATAGGATAGAGGATAGGATAGGATAGAGGATAGGATAGGATGAAGGATAGGATAGGATAGAGGATAGGATGGGATAGAGGATAGGATAGAATAGAGGATAGGATAGGATAGAGGATAGGATAGGATAGAGGATAGGATAGAGGATAGGATAGAGGATAGGATAGGATAGAGGATAGGATAGGATAGAGGATAGGATAGGTAATTGGATAGGATAGAGTATAGGATAAGGTAGAGGATAGGATAGGATAGAGGATATAATAGGATAGAGGATATAATAGGATAGAGGATAGGATAGGATAGAGGATAGGATAGGATAGATGACATTATAGGATAGATGATATTATAGGATAGAGTATACGATATTAAAGAGGATAGGATAGGGTAGAGGATAGGATAGAGGATAGGATAGGATAGAGGATAGGATAGAGGATAGGATAGAGGATAGGATAGAGGATAGGATAGAGGATAGGATAGGATAAAGGATAGGATAGGATAGAGGATAGGATAGGATAGAGGATAGGATATGATAGAGGATAGGATAGGATAGAGGATCGGATAGAGGATAGGATAGGATAGAGGATAGAGTAGGATAGATGATAGGATAGGATAAAGGATAGGATTGGATAGATGATAGGATAGGATAGAGGATAGGATAGGATAGGTGATAGGATAGGATAGGATAGAGGATAGGATAGGATAGAGGATATAATAGGATTGAGGAAAGGATAGGATAGGGGATAGGATAGAATAGAGGATAGGATAGGATAGAGGATAGGATACGATAGAGGATAGGATAGGATAGGATAGAGGATAGGATAGGATAGAGGATAGGATAGAGGATAGGATAGGATAGAGGATAGGATAGGATAGAGGATAGGATATGTAATTGGATAGGATAGAGTATAGGATAAGGTAGAGAATAGGATAGGATAGAGGATATAATAGGATAGAGGATAGGATAGGATAGAGGATAGGATAGGAAAGAGGATAGGATAGGATAGGATAGAGGATAGGATAGGGGATAGGATAGGATAGAGGATCGGATAGAGGATAGGATAGGATAGAGGAAAGGATAGGATAGAGGATAGGATAGGATAGAGGATAGGATAGGTAATTGGATAGAGGATAGGATAGGATAGAGGATAGGATAGGATAAAGGATAGGATAGGATAGAGGATAGGATAGGATAGAGGATAGGATAGGATAGAGGA
Source organism: Halictus rubicundus (assembly GCF_050948215.1). NCBI lineage: Eukaryota > Metazoa > Arthropoda > Insecta > Hymenoptera > Halictidae > Halictus > Halictus rubicundus. The sequence continues at coordinate 12,349 of NW_027489610.1, read as the reverse complement.
TAGGATAGGATAGAGGATAGGATAGGATAGAGGATAGGATAGAGGAGAGGGTAGAGGATAGGATAGGATAGAGGATATAATAGGATAGGGGATAGTATAGGATAGAGGATAGGATAGGATAGAGTATAGGATAAGGTAGAGGATAGGATAGGATAGAGGATATAATAGGATAGGTGATAGTATAGGATTGAGGATAGGATAGAGGATAGAGTATAATAGAGGATAGGATAGGATAAAGGATAGGATTGGATAGAGGATCGGATAGAGGATAGGATAGGATAGAGGATAGTATAGGATAGAGGATAGGATAGAATAGAGGATAGGATAGGATAAAGGATAGGATAGGATAGAGGATAGGATAGGATAGGATAGAGGATAGGATAGGATAGGATAGAGGATAGGATAGGATAGAGGATAGGATGTGATAGATGATATTATAGGATAGATGATATTATAGGATAGAGTATACGATATTAAAGAGGATAGGATAGGGTAGAGGATAGGATAGAGGATAGGATAGAGGATAGGATAAGATAGAGGATAGGATAGAGGATAGGATAGAGGATAGGATAGAGGATAGGATAGAGGATAGGATAGAGGATAGGATAGGATAAAGGATAGGATAGGATAGAGGATAGGATAGGATAGAAGATAGGATAGGATAGAGGGTAACGACGCCGGTGGGTGCAGTAGCTAGGATAGGATAGAGGATAGGATAGGATAAAGGATAGGATAGGATAGAGGATAGGATAGGATAGGATAGAGGATAGGATAGGATAGGATAGAGGATAGGATAGGATAGAGGATATAATAGGATTGAGGAAAGGATAGGATAGAGGATAGGATAGGATAGAGGATAGGATAGGATAGAGGATAGGATAGGATAGGATAGAGGATAGGATAGGATAGAGGATAGGATAGGATAGAGGATAGGATAGGATAGAGGATAGGATAGGTAATTGGATAGGATAGAGTATAGGATAAGGTAGAGAATAGGATAGGATAGAGGATATAATAGGATAGAGGATAGGATAGGATAGAGGATAGGATAGGAAAGAGGATAGGATAGGATAGAGGATAGGATAGGATAGAGGATAGGATAGGATAGAGGATAGTATAGGATAGAGGATAGGATAGGATAAAGGATAGGATAGGATAGAGGATAGGATAGGATAGGATAGAGGATAGGATCGGATAGGATAGAGGATAGGATAGGATAGAGGATATAATAGGATTGAGGAAAGGATAGGATAGAGGATAGGATGGATAAAGGATAGGATAGAATAGAGGATAGGATAGGATAGGATAGAGGATAGGATAGGATAGAGGATAGGATAGAGGATAGGATAGGATAGAGGATAGGATAGGATAGAGGATAGGATAGGATAGAGGATAGGATAGGTAATTGGATAGGATAGAGTATAGGATAAGGTAGAGAATAGGATAGGATAGAGGATATAATAGGATAGACGATAGGATAGGATAGAGGATAGGATAGGAAAGAGGATAGGATAGGATAGAGGATAGGATAGGATAGAGGATAGGATATGATAGAGGATAGGATAGGATAGAGGATCGGATAGAGGATAGGATAGGATAGAGGATAGGATAGGATAGAGGATAAAGTAGGATAGAGGATAGGATAGGATAGAGGATAGGATATGATAGAGGATAGGATAGGATAGAGGATCGGATAGAGGATAGGATAGGATAGAGGATAAAGTAGGATAGAGGATAGGATAGGATAGAGGATAGGATAGGATAGAGGATAGTATAGGATAGAGGATAGGATAGAATAGAGGATAGGATAGGATAAAGGATAGGATAGGATAGAGGATAGGATAGGATAGGATAGAGGATAGGATAGGATAGGATAGAGGATAGGACAGGATAGGATAGAGGATAGGATAGGATAGAGGATATAATAGGATTGAGGAAAGGATAGGATAGAGGATAGGATAGGATAGAGGATAGGATAGGGTAGAGGATAGAATTGGATAGAGGATAGCATAGAGGATAGGATAGAGGATAGGATAGGATAAAGGATAGGATAGGATAGAGGATATATAGGATAGAGGAAAGGATAGGATAGAGGATAGGATAGGATAGAGGATAGGATAGGATAGAGGATAGGATATGATAGAGGATAGGATAGGATAGAGGATCGGATAGAGGATAGGATAGGATAGAGGATAGAGTAGGATAGATGAGAGGATAGGATAAGGATAGGATTGGATAGATGGTGAGGATTGGATAGAGGATAGGATAGGTGGAGAGGATAGGTAGGATGAGGATAGGTGTGGAGTGTGGAGAGAGTGGAGAGGTAGGATTGGAGAGGTGTGGAGAGGATTAGGTTGAGGATAGGATAGGATAGATTGAGTAGGAGAGGTGTGGAGAGGTGTGGATAGAGGAGAGGTGAGGTAGGATAGAGGATAGGTTAGAGGATAGGAGTGTGATAGGTGAGAGGTGTGGAGTGAGGAGTGGAGTGTGTTAGGTGAGAGTAGTGAGTGGTGTGTGGTTGAGGTGAGAGAGTGTGGAGAGGATAGTGTTTGGTGAGGAGGTGAGGGTTGGTGGGGTGTGAGGTGTGGTCTGGATGAGGTGTGGTGAGTGGTGAGGAGTGTGGAGAGGTTTGGAGAGGTGGTCGAGTGGGGTGGGTGTGGTGTGTGGTGTGGTGTGAGGTGTGGTGTGTGGTGTGGTGTGGTGTGTGGTGTCGTGTGGGGTGGGGTGTGGTGTGTGGTGAGGTGTCGTGTATGGGGTGGTGTGGTGTGTGCTGTGGTGTGGTGTGTGGTGTGGTGTGGTTTGTGGTGTGGTGTGGTGTGTGGTGTGGTGTGGTGTGTGGTGTGGTGTGGTGTGTGGTGTGGTGTGGTGTGAGGTGTGGTGTGGTGTGTGGTGTGGGGTGTGGTGTGTGGGGTGTGTGGTGTGGTGTGGTGTGGGGTGTGGTGTGGTGTGTGGTGTGGTGTGGTGTGTGGTGTGGTGTGGTGTGGTGTGTGGTGTGGTGTGGTGTGTGGTGTGGTGTGGTGTGTGGTGTGGTGTGGTGTGTGGTGTGGTGTGAGGTGTGGTGTGAGGTGTGTGAGCAGAGCGGGGCACGCAGACGCCGGGGGGGGGGGGGTGTGTGTGAGTGACGAGTGACGTGAAGAGTGAAGTGAAGAGTGCAAGTGAACGTGACGAGTGAAGTGACAGTGACAGAGTGAAGTGAAGTGACGAGTGAAGTGACGTGAAGTGAAGAGTGAAGTGACAGTGAAGAGTGACGTGTAGTGAACAAGTGAAGTGCTGTGAAGAGTGAATTGAGTGAAGAGTACAGAGCAGCGTGCAGTGACAGTGAAGAGTGAAGTGAAGTGACGAGTGAAGTGAAGTGAAGAGTGAAGTGTAGTGACAGAGTGAAGTGAAGTGAAGAGGGACGTGACGTGAAGAGAAGTGAAGTGAGAGGAGAGTGACAGTGAAGTAATGGGTGACGGTGAAGTGAAGAGTGAAGTGAATTGAAAAGTGAGGTGCAGAGTGAAGTGAAGTGAAGAGTGACAGTGAAGAGTGAAGTGACGAGTGAAGTGAATTGAAAAGTGAGGTGAAGAGTGAAGTGAAGTGAAGAGTGCAGTGAAGAGTGAAGTGATGCAGTGAAGGGAAGTGAAGAGTGAATTTAAGTGAAGATTGAAGTGAAGGGCGGAGTGCACGTGAAGTGCAGAGAGACAGTGAAGTGAAGAGTGTAGTGTTGTGATGTGTGTAGTGACAGTGAAGAGTGACAGTGAAGAGTGAAGTGAAGAGTGAAGTGCAGAGTGAAGTGCAGAGTGAAGTGAAGAGTGAAGTGAAGAGTGAAGTGAAGTGAAGAGTGAAGTGACGTGAGGGGTGCAGTGAAGTGAAGAGTGGAGTGAAGTGAAACGTGAAGTGAAGGGACGATTGAAGTGGTGTGACAGAGTGCAGTGAAGTGACAGAGTGAAGTGCAGTGACAGTGAAGAGTGACAGTGAAGTGCAGAGTGAAGTGAAGTGATGAAGTGACACTTGAAGTGAAGGGTGCAGTGACGTGATGCGTGAAGTAGAGTGAAGAGTGAAGTGAAGTGAAGAGTGAACGTGAAGAGTGCAGTGACAGTGAAGAGTGATGTGCAGTGAAGAGTGAAGTGAAGTGACGAGTGAAGTGAAGTGAAGAGTGCAGTGACGGGAAGAGTGACAGTGGTGTGAAGAGTGAAGTGAAGTGAAGGGTGAAGTGACAGTGAAGAGTGAAGTGAAGAGTGGAGTGACAGAGTGACATTGGAGTGCAGAGTAACAGTGAAGTGAAGAGTGCAGTGAAGTGAAGAGTGAAGTGAAGGGAAGATTGAAGTGGTGTGACAGAGTGACAGTGAAGTGAAGAGTGAAGTGAAGGGAAGTGAAGAGTGAAGTGAAGTGCAGTGAAGAGTGAAGTGAAGTGCACGTGAAGAGTGAAGTGAAGTGAAGGGTGAAGTGAAGTGAAGAGTGGAGTGAAGTGACGAGTGCAAGTGTAGTGAAGAGTGACGTGACGAGTGACGTGCAGTGAAGAGTGAAGAGTGAAGAGTGAAGAGTGACAGAGTGCAGTGAAGAGTGAAGTGAAGAGTGAGTGACGAGTGAAGTGAAGAGTGATGTGACAGTGCAAGAGTGAAGTGACAGTGAAGAGTGAAGTAGGGTGAAGCGTGACAGTGACGTGAAGAGTGACGTGACAGTGACGAGTGCAGTGACGAAGTGAAGTGAAGTGAAGAGTGCTGTGAAGTGAAGAGTGACAGTGAAGTGACGAGTGCAGTGACAGTGAAGAGGGCAGTGAAGTGAAGAGTGACGTGAAGTGAGGAGTGAAGTGGTGTGAAGCGTGAAGTGAAGTGGAGAGTACAGGTGAAGTGTAGCGTGAAGTGAATTGGTAAGTGAAGTGAAGAGTGCAGTGACGTGAAGAGTGAAGTGAAGTGAAGAGTGCAGTGAAGTGAAGAGTGAAGTGACGAGTGAACGTGAAGTGACAGAGTGAAGTGAAGTGAAGTGCAGAGTGGAGTGAAGTGAAGGGTGAACTGACGTGACGCGTGAAGTGAAGGGAAGACTTGACAGTGGTGTGCAGAGTGAAGTGAAGTGAAGCAGTGAAGTGCACGTGAAGTGAAGCGTGAAGTGACGTGAAGTGAAGAGTGAAGTGAAGTGAAGGGTGAAGTGCAGTGAAGAGTGAAGTGTAGTGAAGAGTGAAGTGAAGTGAAGAGTGAAGTGAACGTGAACGCGTGCAGTGAAGTGCAGAGGGAAGTGAAGTGACGAGTGAAGTGAAGTGAAGAGTGCAGTGGTGTGAAGAGTGAAGTGAAGTGGAGAGTACGGTGAAGTGTCGCGTGAAGTGACTTGGTAAGTGAAGTGAAGAGTGCAGTGAAGTGACAGTGCAAGTGACGTGACGTGAAGCGTGACAGTGAAGTGAAGAGTGAAGTGACAGTGAAGTGAAGCGTGACGTGCAGTGAAGAGTGAAGTGAAGTGCACGAGTGACAGTGAAGGGACAGATTGAAGTGGTGTGCGAGTGAAGTGAAGTGAAGAGTGCAAGTGAAGTGACGTGAAGAGTGAAGTGACGTGAAGTGAAGCGTGAAGTGAAGTGCCGGGTGAAGTGACGTGAAGAGTGAAGTGAGTGCGTCGGCTCACTCACCGGAGGAGGGTAACGGACGTGAAGTGAGGAGTGCAGTGACAGTGACGAGTGAAGTGAAGTGAAGGGTGACGTGAAGTGAAGAGTGAAGTGAAGAGTGAAGTGAAGAGTGAAGTGCAGAGTGAAGTGACGAGTGCAGTGAAGAGTGAGGTGCAAGTGAAGACGTGACGTGAAGCAGTGACAGTGAAGAGTAACGTGAAGTGAAGAGGGTTGTGCGGTGTAGAGTGAAGTGTTGTGATGCGTGACGTGTTGTGATGAGTGCTATGAAGTGAAGAGTGCAGTGACGTGAAGAGTGACGTGAAGTGACGTGAAGAGTGCAGTGAAGTGAAGTGAAGAGTGAAGTGAAGTGAAGGGTGACGTGAAGTGAAGAGTGGAGTGAAGTGAAGAGTGAAGTGTAGTGAAGTGAAGTGCAGTGACAGTGAAGCGTGAAGTGAAGCGTGACTTGCAGTGAAGGGTGAAGTGAAGTGACAGAGTGGTGTCGAGTGCAGAGTGAAGTGAAGATTGCACGTGTAGTGACTAAGTGACGTGGTGTGAAGCGTGAAGTGACAGTGAAGAGTACAGGTGAAGTGTAGAGTGAAGTGCAGTGCACGAGTGAAGTGTAAGTGAAAAGTGAAGTGGAGTGAAGAGTGAAGTGAGTGAAGAGTACAAGAGAAGAGTGACAGTGAAGAGTGAAGTGAAGTGACAGAGTGACGAGAAGACGTGAAGTGAAGTGACAGTGCAGTGAACGTGCAAGTGAAGTGAAGCGTGACGTGCAGGGTGAAGTGAAGTGACAGAGTGACGTGAAGTGCAGAGTGAATTGGTCAGTGAAGTGCAGAGTGAAGTGAAGTGACGAGTGAAGTGACAGGGACGCGTGACAGTGCAGTGACGCGTGAAGTGACGAGTGACAGTGAAGTGAAAGTGACGTGAAGTGAAGTGAAGTGCAGTGAAGCGGGAAGTGAAGTGCAGCGTGAAGTGAAGTGAAGAGTGAAGTGGTGAGAGTGAAGTGAAGTGGAGAGTGAAGGTGACGTGTAGAGTGACAGTGACATTGGTATGTGAAGTGAAGAGTGAAGTGAAGTGAAGAGTGAAGTGCCGTGAAGAGTGAAGTGAAGAGGAAGTGCAGTGAAGAGTGCAGTGAAGTGAAGTGAAGAGTGAGGTGAGTGACGAGTGAAGTGAAGTGACGACGTGGAGTGCAGTGAAAGTGACAGTGAAGGGACGCTGAGTGGTGAAGAGTGAAGTGAAGTGACGACGTGCAGCGTGAAGTGACGTGACAGTGCAGTGCAGACGTGACGTGCAGTGCTGACGTGCATTGCACGTGAAGGGTGACGTGAAGTGATGACGTGAAGTCGAAGTGAAGAGTGAAGTGAAGTGAGAGTGAAGTGCAGCGTGACGTGAAGTGAAGAGTGCTGTGAGTGACGAGTGACGTGAAGTGAAGAGTGCAGACGTGAAGGTGAAGTGACAGTGAGCAGTGAAGTGCAGAGTGAAGTGAAGACGTGAAGTGCAGAGTGAAGTGAAGCGTGAAGTGAAGTGAAGAGTGAAGTGAAGCGTAAAGTGAAGTGAAGCGGGTTGTGAGGTGTAGAGTGAAGTGTTGTGATGCGTGAAGTGTTGGGATGAGTGCAGTGAAGTGACGAGTGCAGTGCAAGTGACGAGTGCAGTGGTGTGAAGAGTGAAGTGGTGTGCAGCGTGACGTGACGTGAAGAGTAAGGTGAAGTGTACGAGTGAAGTGACATTGGTCAGTGAAGTGAAGAGTGAAGTGCAGTGAAGCGTGAAGTGAAGTGAAGAGTGAAGTGCAGAGTGAAGTGAAGGTGAAGTGAAGTGAAGAGTGAAGTGCAGTGAAGAGTGGAGTGCCAGTGAACGAGTGAACTGCAGTGCAGCGTGAAGTGCAGTGAAGGATGACAGTGAAGTGCAGAGTGCAGTGAAGTGAAGAGTGAAGTGTAGTGAACGAGTACAGGTGAAGTGAAGAGTGCAGTGCATTGGTAGGTGACGTGAAGAATGAAGTGACGGGAAGAGTGACGTGACGTGAAGCGTGAAGTGCAAGAGTGCAGTGAAGTGCAGAGTGACAGTGAAGCGTGAAGTGAACAGTGAAGAGACAAGTGAAGTGAAGACGGGTTGAGCGGTGTAGCGTGCAAGTGTTGTGATGCGTGAAGTGTTGTGATGAGTGAAGTGAAGTGCAGAGTGAGGTGAAGTGAAGAGTGAAGTGACGTGAAGAGTGAAGTGACGACGTGACGTGACAGTGGACGCGTGACGTGAAGTGCAGAGTGACGTGAAGTGAAGACGTGAAGTGAAGGGAAGATTGAAGTGGAGTGAAGAGTGAAGTGAAGTGACAGAGTGACGTGAAGTGCAGTGAAGAGTGACGTGAAGTGACGTGAAGAGTGAAGTGAAGTGAAGTGACGAGGGTGAAGTGAAGTGAAGCGTGGAGTGAAGTGAAGAGTGACGTGTAGTGAAGAGTACAGTGAAGTGACGAGTGACGTGCAGTGAAGAGTGTAGTGCAGTGGCAGAGTGAAGTGAAGTGCAGTGCACGGGTGACCGTGAAGTGAAGCGTGAAGTGAAGTGAAGAGTGAAGTGACAGTGACGAGTGAAGTGCAGGGTGACGTGCACGAGTGACGTGAAGAGTGCAGTGACGAGTGAGTTGACGTGAACGGTGAAGTGAAGAGTGAAGTGAAGTGAAGAGTGAAGTGCAGAGTGAAGTGAAGCGTGCATGGAGTGCAGGTACAAGTGCAGTGAAGGTGCAAGTGCAGTGAAGAGTGACATTGGAGTGAACGAGAAAGTGAGTGCAGAGTGAAGTGAAGTGAGAGTGACGAGTCGTGACGAGTAAGGTGCAGTCACAGCGTGGAGTGACTTGGTCAGTGCCAGTGCAGAGTGAAGTGACGGAAGAGTGACGTGCCGTGAAGAGTGACGTGACGAAGTGAAGTGAAGCGTGCAGTGACGTGAAGAGTGAAGTGCAGTGAAGAGTGAACGTGAAGAGTGAGTGCAAGTGACAGTGAAGTGACGAGTGAAGTGAAGTGACAGAGTGCACGTGGAGTGAAGAAGTGCCGTGACGTGAAGAGTGAGTGCAGTGACGAGTGAAGTGAGTGAAGAGTGCAGTGAAGTGAAGTGCAGACGTGAAGTGACGTGACGTGAAGTGAAGTGAACGTGAAGAGTGACGTGACAGTGAAGTGAAGTGCAGAGTGCACGTGAAGAGTGCACGTGAAGTGAAGTGACGAGTGAAGTGAAGAGTGAAGTGACAGAGTGACAGTGCAAGAGTGACGTGAGTGCAGAGTGACAAGTGACAGTGAGGTGAAGTGAAGTGCAGAGTGCGTGAAGTGACAGTGAAGTGAAGGAGCTTGAAGTGGTGTGAAGAGTGCAGTGACGTGCAGAGTGCCGTGCGTGAAGTGACAGAGTGACGTGACAGTGAAGAGTGCAGTGCAGTGAGTGACTTGACGTGAAGGGTGAAGTGACGAGAGTGAAGTAGAGTGAAGCGTGCCGTGAGTGCAGAGTGACGTGAAGAGTGCAAGTGCAGTGCAAGCGTGACGTGAAGTGCAGAGTGCACGTGCAGTGACAGTGACGTGACAGTGAAGAGTGCCAGTGACGGCAAGAGTGAAGTGGTGTGAAGCGTGCAGTGCAGAGAGAGCGTGACGTGACGAGTGAAGTGAAGCGTGGAGTGAAGGTGACTTGGCGTGCACGCGTCCGTGACGTGACGACGTGAAGTGCACGAGTGAAGTGAAGGGAAGATTGAAGTGAGTGACAGAGTGAAGTGACAGTGAAGAGTGCAGTGACGGCACGTGAAGAGTGAAGTGCACGTGAAGAAGTGAAGTGACGTGACAGTGACAGAGTGAAGTGACAGTGAAGGCGTGAAGTGCACGTGAGAGTGGAGTGACAGTGAAGAGTGCAGTGACGTGACGCGTGCAGTGAACGAGCTGACGTGCCGTGCAGAGTGAAGTAGGGTGCACGAGTGACGAGTCAGTGCCGTGCACGTGCAGACGTGCCGTGACGTGAGAGTGATGTGCAGGTGACAGCGTGCAGTGACGTGCCGAGTGAAGAGACGGAGTGCCAGGACGTGACGAGTGAAGTGACGACCGAGTGAACGTGACGCGTGAAGCCGTGAGTGCAGTGACGAGCTCGTGCAGTGCAGCGTGACCGTGACCGCTAGCAGCGAGCCGTGCAAGTGCAAGCCTATCCGTGCTATCCTAGTCCTCTATCCTATCCGATCTCTACGTAATCTGAACTCTATCCTATCAATTACCTATCCTATCCTATCTATCCTATCCTATCCTATCCTATCCTCTATCCTATCCTATCCTATCCTATCCTCTATCCTATCCTATCCTCTATCCTATCCTATCCTATCCTCTATTCTATCCTATCCTTTATCCATCCTATCCTCTATCCTATCCTCTCTCCTCAATCTCCTATCCTATATCCCTCTATCCTATCCTATCCTCTATCCTATCCTATCCTATCCTCTATCCTATCCTATCCTATCCTCTATCCTATCCTATCCTTTATCCTATCCTATCCTCTATCCTATACTATCCTCTATCCTATCCTATCCTCTATCCTATCCTATCCTCTATCCTATCCTATCCTCTTTCCTATCCTATCCTCTATCCTATCCTATCCTCTATCCTATTATATCCTCTATCCTATCCTATTCTCTACCTTATCCTATACTCTATCCTATCCAATTACCTATCCTATCCTCTATCCTATCCTATCCTCTATCCTATCCTATCCTCTATCCTATCCTATCCTCTATCCTATCCTATCCTATCCTCTATCCTATCCTATCCTCTATCCTATCCTATCCTCTATCCTATCCTTTCCTCAATCCTATTATATCCTCTATCCTATCCTATCCTCTATCCTATCCTATCCTATCCTCTATCCTATCCTATCCTTTATCCTATCCTATCCTCTATCCTACTCTATCCTCTATCCTATCCTCAATCCTATACTATCCCCTATCCTATCCTCTACCTTATCCTATACTCTATCCTATCCTATCCTCTATCCTATACTATCCCCTATCCTATCATATCCTCTATCCAATCTATCCTCTACCCTCTCCTCTATCCTATCCTATCCTCTATCCTATCCTATCCTCTATCCTATCCTATCCTCTATCCTATACTATCCTCTATCCTATCCTATCCTCTTTCCTATCCTATCCTCTATCCTATCCTATGCTCTATCCCTATCCTACCATGTATCGTATCCTATCCTCTATCCTATCCAATCCCCTATCGTATCCTCTATCCTATCCTATCCTCTATCCTATCCTCTATCCTATCCTCTATCCTATCCAATCCCCTATCGTATCCTCTATCCTATCCTATCCTCTATCCTATCCTCTATCCTATCATCTATCCTGTCCTATCCTCTATCCAAACCTATCCTCAATCCTATCCTTTCTTCTATCCTATCCTATCCTCTCTCCTATCCTATCCTCTATACTATAATATCATATATACTATCCTATCCTCTATCCTATCCTCTATCCTATCCTCTATCCTATCCTCTATCCTATCCTCTATCCTATCCTCTATCCTATCCTCTATCCTATCCTATCCTCTATCCTATCCTATCTTTTATCCTATCCTATCCTCTATTCTATCCTATCCCCTATCCTATCCTTTCCTCAATCCTATTATATCCTCTATCCTATCCTATCCTCTATCCTATCCTATCCTATCCTCTATCCTATCCTATCCTCTATCCTATCCTATCATCTATCCAATCCTATCCTTTATCCTATCCTATCATCTATCCTACTCTATCCTCTATCCTATCCTATCCTCTATCCGATCCTCTATCCTATCCTATCCTCTATCATATCCTATCCTCTATCCTATCCTATCCTCTATCCTATCCTATCCTCTATCCTATCCTTTCCTCTATCCTATTATATCCTCTATCCTATCCTATCCTTTATCCTATCCTATCCTCTATCCTATCCTCTATGCTATCCTCTATCCAATTCTATCCTCTACCCTATCCTATCCTCTATCCTATCCTATCCTCTATCCTATCCTTTCCTCAATCCTATTATATCCTCTATCCTATCCTATCCTCTATCCTATCCTGTCCTATCCTCTATCCTATCCTATCCTATCCTCTATCCTATCCTATCCTATCCTCTATCCTATCCTATCCTTTATCCTATCCTATCCTCTATTCTATCCTATCCTCTATCCTATACTATCCTCTATCCTATCCTATCCTCTATCCTATCCTATCCTCTATCCTACTTTATCCTCTATCCTATCCTATCCTCTATCCGATCCTCTATCCTATCCTATCCTCTATCATATCCTATCCTCTATCCTATCCTATCCTCTATCCTACTTTATCCTCTATCCTATCCTATCCTCTATCCTATCCTATCCTCTATCCGATCCTCTATCCTATCCTATCCTCTATCATATCCTATCCTCTATCCTATCCTATCCTCTATCCTATCCTATCCTCTTTCCTATCCTATCCTCTATCCTATCCTATCGTCTATCCTATTATATCCTCTATCCTATCCTATTCTCTACCTTATCCTATACTCTATCCTATCCAATTACCTATCCTATCCTCTATCCTATCCTATCCTCTATCCTATCCTATCCTCTATCCTATCCTATCCTCTATCCTATCCTCTATCCTATCCTATCCTCTATCCTATCCTATCCTATCCTCTATTCTATCCTATCCTTTATCCCATCCTATCCTCTATCCTATCCTTTCCTCAATCCTATTATATCCTCTATCCTATCCTATCCTCTATCCTATCCTATCCTATCCTCTATCCTATCCCTA
>NW_027489609.1:0-32631 GCF_050948215.1 Halictus rubicundus | reverse complement strand
AATATTACTAGAATATAGAAGAATATACGAGAATATACAAGAATACACTAGAATATAGCAGAATATACTAGAATATAGCAGAATATACCAGAATATACCAGAATATACCAGAATATACCATAATATTACTAGAATATAGAAGAATATACCAGAATATACCATAATATAATATTACTAGAATATAGAAGAATATACCATAATATTACTAGAATATAGAAGAATATAGAAGAATATACCAGAATATACCTGAATATACTAGAATGTAGCAGAATACACCAGAATATACTTGAATATACCAGAATATACCATAATATTACTCGAATATAGAAGAATATACAAGAATATACGATAATATTACTAGAATATAGGAGAATATACCATAATATTACTAGAATATAGAAGAATATTCGAGAATATACTAGAATATAGAAGAATATTCGAGAATATACTAGAATATAGCAGAATATACCAGAATATACTTGAATATACCAGAATATACCATAATATTACTCGAATATGGAAGAATATACGAGAATATAGAAGAATATACGAGAATATAGAAGAATATACGAGAATATACCAGAATATACTAGAATATAGCATAATATACCAGAATATTCCAGAATATACCATAATATTACTAGAATATAGAAGAATATACCAGAATATACAATAATATTACTACAATATAGAAGAATATACGAGAATATACCAGAATATACTAGAATATAGCAGAATATACTAGAATATACCATAATATTACTCGAATATAGAAGAATATACGAGTATATACCTGAATATACCTGAATATACTAGAATGTAGCACAATATACCAGAATATACTTGATTATACTAGAATATACCATAATATTACTCGAATATAGAAGATTATACGAGAATATACGATAATATTACTAGAATATAGGAGAATATACCATAATATACCATAATATTATTAGAATAAAGAAGAATATACCAGAATATACCATAATATTACTAGAATATAGGAGAATACACCAGAATATACCATAATATTACTAGAATATAGAAGAATATTCGAGAATATACTAGAATATAGCAGAATATACCAGAATATACTTGAATATACCAGAATATACCAGAATATTATTCGAATATAGAAGAATATACGAGAATATACGATAATATTACTAGAATATAGGAGAATATACCAGAATATACCATAATATTACTATAATATAGAAGAATATTGGAGAATATACTAGAATATAGCAGAATATACCAGAATATACTTGATTATACTAGAATATACCATAATATTACTCGAATATGGAAGAATATACGAGAATATTCCATAATATTACTAGAATATAGAAGAATATACCAGAATATACCATAATATTACTAGAATATAGCAGAATATACGAGAATATACAAGAATACACTAGAATATAGCAGAATATACTAGAATATAGCAGAATATACCAGAATATACCAGAATATACCATAATATTACTAGAATATAGAAGAATATACCAGAATATACCATAATATAATATTACTAGAATATAGAAGAATATACCATAATATTACTAGAATATAGAAGAATATAGAAGAATATACCAGAATATACCTGAATATACTAGAATGTAGCAGAATACACCAGAATATACTTGAATATACCAGAATATACCATAATATTACTCGAATATAGAAGAATATACGAGAATATACGATAATATTACTAGAATATAGGAGAATATACCATAATATTACTAGAATATAGAAGAATATTCGAGAATATACTAGAATATAGCAGAATATACCAGAATATACTTGAATATACCAGAATATACCATAATATTACTCGAATATGGAAGAATATACGAGAATATAGAAGAATATACGAGAATATAGAGGAATATACGAGAATATACCAGAATATACTAGAATATAGCATAATATACCAGAATATTCCAGAATATACCATAAAATTACTAGAATATGGAAGAATATACCAGAATATACAATAATATTACTACAATATAGAAGAATATACGAGAATATACCAAAATATTACTAGAATATAGTAGAATATAACAGAATATACCATAATATTACTATAATATAGAAGAATATGCCAGAATATACCATAATATTACGAGAATATAGAAGAATATACGAGAATATACAAGAATACACTAGAATATACCAGAATATACCAGAATATACCAGAATATACCATAATATACCATAATATTACTCGAATATAGAAGAATATACGAGAATATACCTGAATATACCTGAATATACTAGAATGTATCAGAATATACCAGAATATACTTGAATATACCAGAATATACCATAATATTACTCGAATATAGAAGAATATACGAGAATATACGATAATATTACTAGAATATAGAAGAATATAACAGAATATACCATAATATTATTAGAATATAGAAGAATATACCAGAATATACCATAATATTTCTAGAATATAGTAGAATATACCAGAATATACCATAATATTACTAGAATATACAAGAATATGCCAGAATATACCATAATATTACGAGAATATAGAAGAATATACGAGAATATACAAGAATACACTAGAATATAGCAGAATATACTAGAATATAGCAGAATATACCAGAATATACCAGAATATACCATAATATTACTAGAATATAGAAGAATATACCAGAATATACCATAATATAATATTACTAGAATATAGAAGAATATACGAGAATATACAAGAATACACTAGAATATAGCAGAATATACTAGAATATAGCAGAATATACCAGAATATACCAGAATATACCAGAATATACCATAATATTACTAGAATATAGAAGAATATACCAGAATATACCATAATATAATATTACTAGAATATAGAAGAATATACCATAATATTACTAGAATATAGAAGAATATAGAAGAATATACCAGAATATACCTGAATATACTAGAATGTAGCAGAATACACCAGAATATACTTGAATATACCAGAATATACCATAATATTACTCGAATATAGAAGAATATACGAGAATATACGATAATATTACTAGAATATAGGAGAATATACCATAATATTACTAGAATATAGAAGAATATTCGAGAATATACTAGAATATAGCAGAATATACCAGAATATACTTGAATATACCAGAATATACCATAATATTACTCGAATATGGAAGAATATACGAGAATATAGAAGAATATACGAGAATATAGAAGAATATACGAGAATATACCAGAATATACTAGAATATAGCATAATATACCAGAATATTCCAGAATATACCATAATATTACTAGAATATAGAAGAATATACCAGAATATACAATAATATTACTACAATATAGAAGAATATACGAGAATATACCAGAATATACTAGAATATAGCAGAATATACTAGAATATACCATAATATTACTCGAATATAGAAGAATATACGAGTATATACCTGAATATACCTGAATATACTAGAATGTAGCACAATATACCAGAATATACTTGATTATACTAGAATATACCATAATATTACTCGAATATAGAAGATTATACGAGAATATACGATAATATTACTAGAATATAGGAGAATATACCATAATATACCATAATATTATTAGAATAAAGAAGAATATACCAGAATATACCATAATATTACTAGAATATAGTAGAATATACCAGAATATACCATAATATTACTAGAATATAGAAGAATATACCAGAATATACCATAATATTACTAGAATATAGAAGAATATGCCAGAATATACCATAATATTACTAGAATACAGAAGAATATAGAAGAATATACCAGAATATACCTGAATATACTAGAATGTAGCAGAATACACCAGAATATACTTGAATATACCAGAATATACCATAATATTACTCGAATATAGAAGAATATACGAGAATATACGATAATATTACTAGAATATAGGAGAATATACCATAATATTACTAGAATATAGAAGAATATTCGAGAATATACTAGAATATAGCAGAATATACCAGAATATACTTGAATATACCAGAATATACCATAATATTACTCGAATATGGAAGAATATACGAGAATATAGAAGAATATACGAGAATATAGAAGAATATACGAGAATATACCAGAATATACTAGAATATAGCATAATATACCAGAATATTCCAGAATATACCATAATATTACTAGAATATAGAAGAATATACCAGAATATACAATAATATTACTACAATATAGAAGAATATACGAGAATATACCAGAATATACTAGAATATAGCAGAATATACTAGAATATAGCAGAATATACCAGAATATACCATAATATTACTCGAATATAGAAGAATATACGAGTATATACGATAATATTATTAGAATATAGAAGAATATACCAGAATATACCTGAATATACCTGAATATACTAGAATGTAGCACAATATACCAGAAAATACTTGATTATACTAGAATATACCATAATATTACTCGAATATAGAAGAATATACGAGAATATACGATAATATTACTAGAATATAGGAGAATATACCATAATATACCATAATATTATTAGAATATAGAAGAATATACCAGAATATACCATAATATTACTAGAATATAGTAGAATATACCAGAATATACCATAATATTACTAGAATATAGAAGAATATACCAGAATATACCAAAATATTACTAGAATATAGTAGAATATAACAGAATATACCATAATATTACTAGAATATAGAAGAATATGCCAGAATATACCATAATATTACTCGAATATAGAAGAATATACGAGAATATACGATAATATTACTAGAATATAGGAGAATATACCATAATATACCATAATATTATTAGAATATAGAAGAATATACCAGAATATACCAGAATATACCAGAATATACCATAATATACCATAAAATTACTCGAATATAGAAGAATATACGAGAATATACCTGAATATACCTGAATATACTAGAATGTATCAGAATATACCAGAATATACTTGAATATACCAGAATATACCATAATATTACTCGAATATAGAAGAATATACGAGAATATACGATAATATTACTAGAATATAGAAGAATATAACAGAATATACCATAATATTATTAGAATATAGAAGAATATACCAGAATATACCATAATATTTCTAGAATATAGTAGAATATACCAGAATATACCATAATATTACTAGAATATAGAAGAATATGCCAGAATATACCATAATATTACGAGAATATAGAAGAATATACGAGAATATACAAGAATACACTAGAATATAGCAGAATATACTAGAATATAGCAGAATATACCAGAATATACCAGAATATACCAGAATATACCATAATATTACTAGAATATAGAAGAATATACCAGAATATACCATAATATAATATTACTAGAATATAGAAGAATATACGAGAATATACAAGAATACACTAGAATATAGCAGAATATACTAGAATATAGCAGAATATACCAGAATATACCAGAATATACCAGAATATACCATAATATTACTAGAATATAGAAGAATATACCAGAATATACCATAATATAATATTACTAGAATATAGAAGAATATACCATAATATTACTAGAATATAGAAGAATATAGAAGAATATACCAGAATATACCTGAATATACTAGAATGTAGCAGAATACACCAGAATATACTTGAATATACCAGAATATACCATAATATTACTCGAATATAGAAGAATATACAAGAATATACGATAATATTACTAGAATATAGGAGAATATACCATAATATTACTAGAATATAGAAGAATATTCGAGAATATACTAGAATATAGAAGAATATTCGAGAATATACTAGAATATAGCAGAATATACCAGAATATACTTGAATATACCAGAATATACCATAATATTACTCGAATATGGAAGAATATACGAGAATATAGAAGAATATACGAGAATATAGAAGAATATACGAGAATATACCAGAATATACTAGAATATAGCATAATATACCAGAATATTCCAGAATATACCATAATATTACTAGAATATAGAAGAATATACCAGAATATACAATAATATTACTACAATATAGAAGAATATACGAGAATATACCAGAATATACTAGAATATAGCAGAATATACTAGAATATACCATAATATTACTCGAATATAGAAGAATATACGAGTATATACCTGAATATACCTGAATATACTAGAATGTAGCACAATATACCAGAATATACTTGATTATACTAGAATATACCATAATATTACTCGAATATAGAAGATTATACGAGAATATACGATAATATTACTAGAATATAGGAGAATATACCATAATATACCATAATATTATTAGAATAAAGAAGAATATACCAGAATATACCATAATATTACTAGAATATAGTAGAATATACCAGAATATACCATAATATTACTAGAATATAGAAGAATATACCAGAATATACCATAATATTACTAGAATATAGAAGAATATGCCAGAATATACCATAATATTACTAGAATATAGAAGAATATAGAAGAATATACCAGAATATACCTGAATATACTAGAATGTAGCAGAATACACCAGAATATACTTGAATATACCAGAATATACCATAATATTACTCGAATATAGAAGAATATACGAGAATATACGATAATATTACTAGAATATAGGAGAATATACCATAATATTACTAGAATATAGAAGAATATTCGAGAATATACTAGAATATAGCAGAATATACCAGAATATACTTGAATATACCAGAATATACCATAATATTACTCGAATATGGAAGAATATACGAGAATATAGAAGAATATACGAGAATATAGAAGAATATACGAGAATATACCAGAATATACTAGAATATAGCATAATATACCAGAATATTCCAGAATATACCATAATATTACTAGAATATAGAAGAATATACCAGAATATACAATAATATTACTACAATATAGAAGAATATACGAGAATATACCAGAATATACTAGAATATAGCAGAATATACTAGAATATAGCAGAATATACCAGAATATACCATAATATTACTCGAATATAGAAGAATATACGAGTATATACGATAATATTACTAGAATATAGAAGAATATACCAGAATATACCTGAATATACCTGAATATACTAGAATGTAGCACAATATACCAGAAAATACTTGATTATACTAGAATATACCATAATATTACTCGAATATAGAAGAATATACGAGAATATACGATAATATTACTAGAATATAGGAGAATATACCATAATATACCATAATATTATTAGAATATAGAAGAATATACCAGAATATACCATAATATTACTAGAATATAGTAGAATATACCAGAATATACCATAATATTACTAGAATATAGAAGAATATACCAGAATATACCAAAATATTACTAGAATATAGTAGAATATAACAGAATATACCATAATATTACTAGAATATAGAAGAATATGCCAGAATATACCATAATATTACTCGAATATAGAAGAATATACGAGAATATACGATAATATTACTAGAATATAGGAGAATATACCATAATATACCATAATATTATTAGAATATAGAAGAATATACCAGAATATACCAGAATATACCAGAATATACCATAATATACCATAAAATTACTCGAATATAGAAGAATATACGAGAATATACCTGAATATACCTGAATATACTAGAATGTATCAGAATATACCAGAATATACTTGAATATACCAGAATATACCATAATATTACTCGAATATAGAAGAATATACGAGAATATACGATAATATTACTAGAATATAGAAGAATATAACAGAATATACCATAATATTATTAGAATATAGAAGAATATACCAGAATATACCATAATATTTCTAGAATATAGTAGAATATACCAGAATATACCATAATATTACTAGAATATAGAAGAATATGCCAGAATATACCATAATATTACGAGAATATAGAAGAATATACGAGAATATACAAGAATACACTAGAATATAGCAGAATATACTAGAATATAGCAGAATATACCAGAATATACCAGAATATACCAGAATATACCATAATATTACTAGAATATAGAAGAATATACCAGAATATACCATAATATAATATTACTAGAATATAGAAGAATATACGAGAATATACAAGAATACACTAGAATATAGCAGAATATACTAGAATATAGCAGAATATACCAGAATATACCAGAATATACCAGAATATACCATAATATTACTAGAATATAGAAGAATATACCAGAATATACCATAATATAATATTACTAGAATATAGAAGAATATACCATAATATTACTAGAATATAGAAGAATATAGAAGAATATACCAGAATATACCTGAATATACTAGAATGTAGCAGAATACACCAGAATATACTTGAATATACCAGAATATACCATAATATTACTCGAATATAGAAGAATATACAAGAATATACGATAATATTACTAGAATATAGGAGAATATACCATAATATTACTAGAATATAGAAGAATATTCGAGAATATACTAGAATATAGCAGAATATACCAGAATATACTTGAATATACCAGAATATACCATAATATTACTCGAATATGGAAGAATATACGAGAATATAGAAGAATATACGAGAATATAGAAGAATATACGAGAATATACCAGAATATACTAGAATATAGCATAATATACCAGAATATTCCAGAATATACCATAATATTACTAGAATATAGCAGAATATACCAGAATATACCATAATATTACTCGAATATAGAAGAATATACGAGTATATACGATAATATTACTAGAATATAGAAGAATATACCAGAATATACCTGAATATACCTGAATATACTAGAATGTAGCACAATATACCAGAAAATACTTGATTATACTAGAATATACCATAATATTACTCGAATATAGAAGAATATACGAGAATATACGATAATATTACTAGAATATAGGAGAATATACCATAATATACCATAATATTATTAGAATATAGAAGAATATACCAGAATATACCATAATATTACTAGAATATAGTAGAATATACCAGAATATACCATAATATTACTAGAATATAGAAGAATATACCAGAATATACCAAAATATTACTAGAATATAGTAGAATATAACAGAATATACCATAATATTACTAGAATATAGAAGAATATGCCAGAATATACCATAATATTACTCGAATATAGAAGAATATACGAGAATATACGATAATATTACTAGAATATAGGAGAATATACCATAATATACCATAATATTATTAGAATATAGAAGAATATACCAGAATATACCAGAATATACCAGAATATACCATAATATACCATAAAATTACTCGAATATAGAAGAATATACGAGAATATACCTGAATATACCTGAATATACTAGAATGTATCAGAATATACCAGAATATACTTGAATATACCAGAATATACCATAATATTACTCGAATATAGAAGAATATACGAGAATATACGATAATATTACTAGAATATAGAAGAATATAACAGAATATACCATAATATTATTAGAATATAGAAGAATATACCAGAATATACCATAATATTTCTAGAATATAGTAGAATATACCAGAATATACCATAATATTACTAGAATATAGAAGAATATGCCAGAATATACCATAATATTACGAGAATATAGAAGAATATACGAGAATATACAAGAATACACTAGAATATAGCAGAATATACTAGAATATAGCAGAATATACCAGAATATACCAGAATATACCAGAATATACCATAATATTACTAGAATATAGAAGAATATACCAGAATATACCATAATATAATATTACTAGAATATAGAAGAATATACGAGAATATACAAGAATACACTAGAATATAGCAGAATATACTAGAATATAGCAGAATATACCAGAATATACCAGAATATACCAGAATATACCATAATATTACTAGAATATAGAAGAATATACCAGAATATACCATAATATAATATTACTAGAATATAGAAGAATATACCATAATATTACTAGAATATAGAAGAATATAGAAGAATATACCAGAATATACCTGAATATACTAGAATGTAGCAGAATACACAAGAATATACTTGAATATACCAGAATATACCATAATATTACTCGAATATAGAAGAATATACAAGAATATACGATAATATTACTAGAATATAGGAGAATATACCATAATATTACTAGAATATAGAAGAATATTCGAGAATATACTAGAATATAGCAGAATATACCAGAATATACTTGAATATACCAGAATATACCATAATATTACTCGAATATGGAAGAATATACGAGAATATAGAAGAATATACGAGAATATAGAAGAATATACGAGAATATACCAGAATATACTAGAATATAGCATAATATACCAGAATATTCCAGAATATACCATAATATTACTAGAATATAGAAGAATATACCAGAATATACAATAATATTACTACAATATAGAAGAATATACGAGAATATACCAGAATATACTAGAATATAGCAGAATATACTAGAATATACCATAATATTACTCGAATATAGAAGAATATACGAGTATATACCTGAATATACCTGAATATACTAGAATGTAGCACAATATACCAGAATATACTTGATTATACTAGAATATACCATAATATTACTCGAATATAGAAGAATATACGAGAATATACGATAATATTACTAGAATATAGGAGAATATACCATCATATACCATAATATTATTAGAATATAGAAGAATATACCAGAATATACCATAATATTACTAGAATATAGTAGAATATACCAGAATATACCATAATATTACTAGAATATAGAAGAATATACCAGAATATACCATAATATTACTAGAATATAGTAGAATATAACAGAATATACCATAATATTACTAGAATATAGAAGAATATGCCAGAATATACCATAATATTACTAGAATATAGAAGAATATAGAAGAATATACCAGAATATACCTGAATATACTAGAATGTAGCAGAATACACCAGAATATACTTGAATATACCAGAATATACCATAATATTACTCGAATATAGAAGAATATACGAGAATATACGATAATATTACTAGAATATAGGAGAATATACCATAATATTACTAGAATATAGAAGAATATTCGAGAATATACTAGAATATAGCAGAATATACCAGAATATACTTGAATATACCAGAATATACCATAATATTACTCGAATATGGAAGAATATACGAGAATATAGAAGAATATACGAGAATATAGAAGAATATACGAGAATATACCATAATATTACTAGAATATAGTAGAATATAACAGAATATACCATAATATTACTAGAATATAGAAGAATATGCCAGAATATACCATAATATTACGAGAATATAGAAGAATATACGAGAATATACAAGAATACACTAGAATATACCAGAATATACCAGAATATACCAGAATATACCATAATATACCATAATATTACTCGAATATAGAAGAATATACGAGAATATACGATAATATTACTAGAATATAGAAGAATATACCATAATATACCATAATATTACTCGAATATAGAAGAATATACGAGAATATACGATAATATTACTAGAATATAGAAGAATATACCAGAATATACCATAATATTATTAGAATATAGAAGAATATGCCAGAATATACCATAATATTACGAGAATATAGAAGAATATACGAGAATATACAAGAATACACTAGAATATAGCAGAATATACTAGAATATAGCAGAATATACCAGAATATACCAGAATATACCAGAATATACCATAATATTACTAGAATATAGAAGAATATACCAGAATATACCATAATATAATATTACTAGAATATAGAAGAATATACCAGAATATACCATAATATTACTAGAATATAGAAGAATATACCAGAATATACTTGAATATACAAGAATAAACCATAATATTACTCGAATATAGAAGAATATATGAGAATATACGATAATATTACTAGAATATAGGAGAATACACCAGAATATACCATAATATTACTAGAATATAGAAGAATATTCGAGAATATACTAGAATATAGCAGAATATACCAGAATATACTTGAATATACCAGAATATACCAGAATATTATTCGAATATAGAAGAATATACGAGAATATACGATAATATTACTAGAATATAGGAGAATATACCAGAATATACCATAATATTACTATAATATAGAAGAATATTGGAGAATATACTAGAATATAGCAGAATATACCAGAATATACTTGATTATACTAGAATATACCATAATATTACTCGAATATGGAAGAATATACGAGAATATTCCATAATATTACTAGAATATAGAAGAATATACCAGAATATACCATAATATTACTAGAATATAGAAGAATATACGAGAATATACAAGAATACACTAGAATATAGCAGAATATACTAGAATATAGCAGAATATACCAGAATATACCAGAATATACCAGAATATACCATAATATTACTAGAATATAGAAGAATATACCAGAATATACCATAATATAATATTACTAGAATATAGAAGAATATACCATACTATTACTAGAATATAGAAGAATATAGAAGAATATACCAGAATATACCTGAATATACTAGAATGTAGCAGAATACACCACAATATACTTGAATATACCAGAATATACCATAATATTACTCGAATATAGAAGAATATACGAGAATATACGATAATATTACTAGAATATAGGAGAATATACCATAATATTACTAGAATATAGAAGAATATTCGAGAATATACTAGAATATAGCAGAATATACCAGAATATACTTGAATATACCAGAATATACCATAATATTACTCGAATATGGAAGAATATACGAGAATATACCATAATATTACTAGAATATAGAAGAATATACGAGAATATAGAAGAATATACGAGAATATACCAGAATATACTAGAATATAGCATAATATACCAGAATATTCCAGAATATACCATAATATTACTAGAATATAGAAGAATATACCAGAATATACCATAATATTACTAGAATATAGTAGAATATACCAGAATATACCATAATATTACTAGAATATAGAAGAATATGCCAGAATATACCATAATATTACGAGAATATAGAAGAATATACGAGAATATACAAGAATACACTAGAATATAGCAGAATATACTAGAATATAGCAGAATATACCAGAATATACCAGAATATACCAGAATATACCATAATATTACTAGAATATAGAAGAATATACCAGAATATACCATAATATAATATTACTAGAATATAGAAGAATATACCAGAATATACCATAATATTACTAGAATATAGAAGAATATACCAGAATATACTTGAATATACCAGAATAAACCATAATATTACTCGAATATAGAAGAATATATGAGAATATACGATAATATTACTAGAATATAGGAGAATACACCAGAATATACCATAATATTACTAGAATATAGAAGAATATTCGAGAATATACTAGAATATAGCAGAATATACCAGAATATACTTGAATATACCAGAATATACCAGAATATTATTCGAATATAGAAGAATA
Organism: Halictus rubicundus; assembly: GCF_050948215.1. Lineage (NCBI taxonomy): Eukaryota > Metazoa > Arthropoda > Insecta > Hymenoptera > Halictidae > Halictus > Halictus rubicundus. The sequence continues at coordinate 18,990 of NW_027489609.1, read as the reverse complement.
TACGAGAATATACGATAATATTACTAGAATATAGGAGAATATACCAGAATATACCATAATATTACTATAATATAGAAGAATATTGGAGAATATACTAGAATATAGCAGAATATACCAGAATATACTTGATTATACTAGAATATACCATAATATTACTCGAATATGGAAGAATATACGAGAATTGTTCAGCCGCGAGTTAAACAAAAGATCCCCTTGAAAATCCGCGGCACCGCTATTTCAAGGTGGGACCAGGGACCGATCCCTTCAAGAATAGTTTAATAGTTTTACTCGCGACTGACAAATCGGCACATCCCAACATTTGGCGTGCAGATGGTATACACGTTTTATGACACGGGCCTCTAGGGCTGTTTTTGAGAAAGTCGCCTTCACGAAACCTTTCTTAATTGCCCATTAGAATTTTCCTCGCGCCCTCAACAGCCAACCGTACTGTCATAAAACGTGGACCTACAAAGGTGGCATCGCGGGACCATCCGACGGTCCCTGGCCGATGAACATCGGGCCCACAGCTGTGATTTCGCCCGCCGAAATCCAGCGACGTTGCCACCCCGAAATGGAATACCCCCACTCCACGCCAACGCACCCCGAGTGCATGGAGAGTTGGGGTAAAACTTTCAGTCTAAATGCAACTCCCGCAAAGGCAACATCGAGATTAGACTCCGGAACTCGTCAACACGCGGACCAGCCGCTATAGTTCCGTTTGCTCCTTGCAGCATTAAATTCCAAATTTATATTTACCATCCTTATCATCCGAAAGGATCGTAAGGTCGCGCCGAGTAGCGTCGTCGAAACACCCTCGATTGAGGAATTTACGCCTCCTCATAGATTCTACGACAGAGTCTACGCCGCGAAAGGTGCCCGCTCCGTCGGAAAGTACATTGGTCCTTCGAGCCGGATCATCAGTGCCGTGTGATCCAAAAAAAAAAAAAATAAATGACACTGAGTGACAGTTACAGTGGAAAAAAGACTTTGTGAACGTGATTCAACGCAGCCTTGCGCATCGTTTACAACGGGACAACACCTGCAATCGGGAGATCCTGTCTGGACCAACCAGCATCCCAACAACTTGCAGTATCCCGGATTACCAAGGGCTGGACCAACCAGCATCTGGAAGGTCGCAGTTTGTGGGCCAAGCAATTGACGATTTGGGTCAACGCCAGGTGTCTGACACCAGTTCACCATCCTGAATTCAGCGCATCAAAGGTAGGCTCGTTTTTCGTTCGTCAATCTCCCAAAACATCTCCTTCATCACAAAATGCCTATGACAAACCCATCCTTGTCTCAAGCAACGGCTCTCAGCACTTTAAAGCGTAAGCGCGGCAGTGTAATCGGTCAGATTACGGCATTCTCGAAATTCTTAGATTCCGTCGATACCGAACAACCACCTGACATAGATCTTATAAAAATGCATTTGAACGGTCTCATTGAATTTTGGAAGCGTTTCGATGATATACAATCCGAGCTAGAGGCATTAGACGAAAACCAGGAACCTCGCCGATACGAGATACAAAACGAGTACTACGCGATAGTTGTCAGAGCCAACAAAATAATAGAAAAGGCGCAACCAACTTTGCCCCAACGTCGCGGAACAGTCGAGTCACTCGCGACATCGGTAACTGCTCCGATGGCAATCAAGTTACCAGAAATGCGGTTGCCATCGTTCGACGGAAACATCGAAGATTGGGTATCATATTTCGACACATTCAAATCAACGATTGACTCGAATGAAAATCTGACTCCGTTGCAAAAACTGCAGTACCTCCGTTCAACCTTACACGGAAAGGCGTTGAAGTGCATCTCCGCGTTAAACACGACAGACGCGAATTATTACGATGCAATAGAACTGCTCAAAAAGAAGTACGATTGTCCGCGGAGAATAATCTTAAAACATTGCGACGCAATTAGGGATTATCCGAGATTAGTAAAGGACACTCCAGAGGCGTTAGACGATCTCGTGAACTCGGTCAACCAGCATCTACGAGCCTTGAAAAATCTAGGAGAAGACTTCACAAGATGTAACGGCTCTTTAATATCAATGATATTATCCAAGGTTAGCAGCGACACTGCATGGCTTTGGGAACTAACGATAAAAGGCAAAAACATGCCGTCGTACACGGACCTCTTGGATTTTCTCGAGAAACGCGCAAGTTGCGCACAAACTGGACCATCCAGTGCCTCCGCGGTGCCATTACGCCCTAGACCGAATTTTACAAGCTATCCGCAATCGACACGCCCCAGCGCGAACTTCACAAGCCATCCGCAGTCAACAAGACCACCCGCCAGATCACACGCTTTCGTAACGAGTAAAACACGTCAGACCGCCGATAACAAATCAAAAAACGCGTCGAATTTTAACGAAACGCGTCCAAATTCACAACCGAAGGAGTGCCCGATCTGCTACGGAGATCATAGCACATGGGGTTGCGAAAAATTCCGCGGAATGACTCCCGAAAAACGCAAGTTCGCCGTTGAAAGGGCCAAATTATGCACCAACTGCCTACACCCAGGGCATAGCGCGCAAAATTGCGATCGAGGTTCATGCCGAATATGTCAGCTACGACACCACACGTTGCTTCATCACTTCGAGCAGCAAGCGTCAACAAGCGGAACAATAAACGCTCAATCCGATACAGAATGACGGCTAAGACACAGAGAACAAAACGGAACGGGCTACCATCGAGCGTTCACCATAAACGCAATCACAAACGAAATTTTAGTTACGGCACAAATCCAGATCTTCAACAAAAATAAACGTCCGATAGATTGTCGAGCATTAATCGACACTTGCGCATCGATTAACTTACTTTCTGAACGCCTTGCTCAAAAAATCAACATCCCGCGGATGAAATGCTCGGTTCCCATTGGTTCTCTGAACGCTATGACCACTGTAGCAACCCACGCACTGAAGGCTACTATAGCTTCGCGAGTAAGCAATTACCAACGTTCGCTTACGTTCCTCATTGTGAACGACATCGCGCCTTTCGTTCCAGATCAAGAGATTGATCGCGGAACAATAAAAATTCCGCCGAATCTGCACCTTGCAGATCCGGAATTCCATCGACCAGCACCGATCGATTTGTTATTAGGATCCGGAACAGCCCTCTCAATCTTATGCGTCGGCCAAATTGTCTTGTCACGCCCAGATGAGTCCGATCTCTACCTTCAAAAATCGCAACTCGGTTGGGTCATCGGGGGGAGCGCGCCAGTCACTTCTCCTGCTCATGGCACACTTTGCCACGCGACCACCGCGTTACAATTCGACCTCACCCGTTTCTGGGAGGTTGAAGAAGGCCCACAAAGACAGCATCTGTCTGAATCTGATATAATTTGCGAAAGCCATTTCCAAGAACACACAGTTCGGAATCGTGACGGCAGATACGTCGTGGCTTTACCTTTCAACGAGAAATTGTCGCGTCTCGGAGACTCCAAGGTACAAGCGAAAAAAAGACTCCATTCATTGGAGCGAAAACTCCAACGAGAACCCGCACTCAAGCAAGAGTATCACGCGGTGATCCAAGAATACCTTGACCTCGGACACATGAGCGAACTGCCACAGGAACAACAGTCACCTGAGGGGTATTACCTACCACATCACGGGGTCGTTAAGGTCACCAGTGACACAACCAAACTCCGCGTAGTCTTCGACGGTTCTGCCACGACTAATTCAGGCATAGCATTAAATGACGCTCTCCACACCGGTCCAAAAATTCAAGACGATCTACTCCACATTTTATTAAGATTCCGCATTCATCGATACGTACTGACGGGAGACATTGAAAAGATGTACCGACAGTTCCTTGTACGTCCGGAAGACAGGAAATTTCAGCGTATCCTCTGGCGCGATACTACGGGTTCTATTAAAACTTATGAGCTGAATACTGTGACATTTGGACTATCTGCTGCACCATATCTTGCAATTCGCTGTTTGACACAGCTCAGTCGAGACGAAGGCCACCGCTTTCCTCAAGCCGGTAAGATTTTATTGCGTGACTTTTACGTGGATGACGTTCTGACCGGTACATCGACCATAGAAGAGGCATTATCCTTACGCGAAGACCTCACACAAATACTCAAGACCGCAAGACTGACAATACGACAATGGGCATCTAATGACCTTACTCTTCTGACTGGCTTGCCCGAGCAGGCCATTAACAAAAAATTATACCTGGGAGAGTCATCCACTCTCAAAACCTTAGGGATTGTCTGGAATTCCTCAAACGACTCTATTACGTACGCAGTCGAAACTTGCTCTCCACCATCACGTTCGACCAAACGCAGTATCACCTCAGAAATAGCAAAGATATATGATCCACTAGGGCTGCTCGGGCCAGTAATTATTACGGCAAAAATGCTACTACAAAGGATCTGGACCATAAAGGTTGACTGGGACGAGTCGCTGCCAATGGATATCCATACCGAATGGATACGTTTTTATAATAAATTGCCAGCGCTGAACAACATCACGTTCCCGCGACGCACAATCATTGAATCGCCAAGAAAAGTCGAACTACACGGTTTTAGTGACGCAAGCGAAAAGGCCTACGGAGCATGCCTCTACCTGCGTACAACCGACTCACGCGGTCACACCGAGACAACTCTTTTGTTCGCTAAATCCAAGGTCGCCCCATTGAAAACGATCTCAATACCACGACTCGAATTATGTGGAGCACTTCTGCTAACTTCTCTTGTCGAGACCGCAAAACAAGCGCTACCTGTGGAAATACATAAAACCATCTATTGGACCGACTCCACCATTGTTCTCCATTGGGTGAAGACATCTCCACACACTCTAAAAACCTTCGTGGCTAACAGAGTGTCGGAAATTCAAAGGCGCACAGCTAACGCAGATTGGCGACACGTACCCACTGCCGACAACCCGGCCGATCTTATCTCGCGAGGTCAATCACCAGAAGACTTCCTTCAACCTTCCATCTGGCAACACGGTCCGACTTGGCTCAACGAAGAAGAATCTTTCTGGCCCACTACCGAACTACCTCAACCAGAGACAATCCCAGAACAAAGGGTCGCGATTTGTCTCAAAGCATTAATTTGCGACACCACGATTCTGGACAACTGCTCCTCATGGGGAAAGCTTCAAAGAATCATCGCGCGCTGTCTCCGATGGAAAGGATCTAACACCACCAAAGGAAGTCTGACATCCTCCGAACTAAGATACGCCCACGACGTAATCATCAAACTGATACAAAGACAACACTTTGCAGAAGAATTGCGCTGCCTCTCGAGAAGCCAAATAGGCGTTAAGGGTAAGCTGCAACAACTGAACCCATTCATCGACAAAGACGGAATTCTGCGAGTAGGAGGCCGTCTGAAGAATTCGCGAATTCCATTCGCGCAAAAACATCCCATCGTCCTCCCAAAGGCTCGAATCACGGCATTAATAATAGAACACGAGCATCGAATACAATTACACGCTGGTACACAGGCTACCCTATACGCGATTAGACGCCGTTATTGGCCCATCGACGGTCGGAGTCAGGTAGGGAAAACCATCAGAAACTGCGTCCGCTGCTACCGTGTCCAACCGCCGCCAACACAATACGTGATGGGCGACCTACCTGAGGCTCGAGTCACCGACTCACGCCCATTTGCAAACGTCGGCGTTGATTATTGCGGTCCCTTTTTCATAAAGGAGCGACGATACCGAAGTCGAACCCACATTAAAGTATATGTCGCAGTTTTCGTTTGCCTCTCAGTAAAAGCCATTCACCTAGAATTGGTTAGCGATCTTACCTCCGAAGCATTTATAGCAGCCCTACGTCGTTTCATTGCTAGACGAGGTCATTGTATTAACATTTACTCTGACAATGGCACCAATTTCGTCGGCGCCAACAACGAGCTTCGAGACCTCCGCGAACTTTTGCAGTCCGATGACCACAACGAGAAGGTCAAAACCTTTCTTGCTGACCGATCCATCACGTGGAATTTTATTCCTCCATTAACACCTCACTTCGGCGGCATCTGGGAAGCGGCCGTGAAATCATTCAAGCGTCATTTCTGGCGTATCGCAGGTGCTGAACGATTTACATTTGAAGTGTTCAACACTTTAATTATTGAGATAGAAGCCGTTCTAAATTCACGTCCTTTAACTCCCATTTCATCAGACCCAAATGACACCCTTGTCCTAACTCCTGGCCATTTCCTGATTGGCGACTCGTTAACGAGTCTGCGCGAGCGCGATTTCAGGGATGTGCCATCAAACAGACTTTCAACCTGGCAACATATCCAGAAACTAAAGCAGCATTTCTGGAACCGATGGTACAAGGAGTACCTAAACGAGATGACGAGTCGTTCGAGATGGTCCAGCGGTACACACCCCATCAAGGAGGGCACCATCGTGCTCTTGAGGGAGGACAACGTACCACCGATGCAGTGGCCACTCGGGAGAGTCATCAAGGTCTACCCCGGATCTGATGGCATAGTTCGAGCTGCAACAGTGAGAACAGCCACAACCACACTCGATCGGGGCGTAAAACGGCTTGTACCGTTACCGAACCAGCCAGAGGAGGAACCACGGGATCCAACATCGACGTCAAGAACGCGCGATCCCTCAACCGATAATAACTAATTGATCGTAATCGCTAACCTTTAGCTCATAAGATAGGTTACTTGTTCATTCTAGTACTTCAAACCTAGCGTATCTTTAATCCTATATAGATTTATTTTGATCGCGAGTCTCTCAACGGGGGGAGGATGTTCAGCCGCGAGTTAAACAAAAGATCCCCTTGAAAATCCGCGGCACCGCTATTTCAAGGTGGGACCAGGGACCGATCCCTTCAAGAATAGTTTAATAGTTTTACTCGCGACTGACAAATCGGCACATCCCAACATTTGGCGTGCAGATGGTATACACGTTTTATGACACGGGCCTCTACGGCTGTTTTTGAGAAAGTCGCCTTCACGAAACCTTTCTTAATTGCCCATTAGAATTTTCCTCGCGCCCTCAACAGCCAACCGTACTGTCATAAAACGTGGACCTACAAAGGTGGCATCGCGGGACCATCCGACGGTCCCTGGCCGATGAACATCGGGCCCACAGCTGTGATTTCGCCCGCCGAAATCCAGCGACGTTGCCACCCCGAAATGGAATACCCCCACTCCACGCCAACGCACCCCGAGTGCATGGAGAGTTGGGGTAAAACTTTCAGTCTAAATGCAACTCCCGCAAAGGCAACATCGAGATTAGACTCCGGAACTCGTCAACACGCGGACCAGCCGCTATAGTTCCGTTTGCTCCTTGCAGCATTAAATTCCAAATTTATATTTACCATCCTTATCATCCGAAAGGATCGTAAGGTCGCGCCGAGTAGCGTCGTCGAAACACCCTCGATTGAGGAATTTACGCCTCCTCATAGATTCTACGACAGAGTCTACGCCGCGAAAGGTGCCCGCTCCGTCGGAAAGTACAAGAATATTCCATAATATTACTAGAATATAGAAGAATATACCAGAATATGCCATAATATTACTAGAATATAGAAGAATATACGAGAATATACAAGAATACACTAGAATATAGCAGAATATACTAGAATATAGCAGAATATACCAGAATATACCAGAATATACCAGAATATACCATAATATTACTAGAATATAGAAGAATATACCAGAATATACCATAATATAATATTACTAGAATATAGAAGAATATACCATACTATTACTAGAATATAGAAGAATATAGAAGAATATACCAGAATATACCTGAATATACTAGAATGTAGCAGAATACACCACAATATACTTGAATATACCAGAATATACCATAATATTACTCGAATATAGAAGAATATACGAGAATATACGATAATATTACTAGAATATAGGAGAATATACCATAATATTACTAGAATATAGAAGAATATTCGAGAATATACTAGAATATAGCAGAATATACCAGAATATACTTGAATATACCAGAATATACCATAATATTACTCGAATATGGAAGAATATACGAGAATATACCATAATATTACTAGAATATAGAAGAATATACGAGAATATAGAAGAATATACGAGAATATACCAGAATATACTAGAATATAGCATAATATACCAGAATATTCCAGAATATACCATAATATTACTAGAATATAGAAGAATATACCAGAATATACAATAATATTACTAGAATATAGAAGAATATACCAGCATATACTATAATATTACTAGAATATAGAAGAATATACCAGAATATACCATAATATTACTACAATATAGAAGAATATACGAGAATATACCAGAATATACTAGAATATAGCACAATATACCAGAATATACTTGATTATACTAGAATATACCATAATATTACTCGAATATAGAAGAATATACGAGAATATACGATCATATTACTAGAATATACGAGAATATACGATCATATTACTAGAATATAGGAGAATATACCATAATATACCATAATATTACTAGAATATAGAAGAATATACCAGAATATACTATAATATTACTAGAATATAGAAGAATATACGAGAATATACAAGAATATACTAGAATATAGCAGAATATACTAGAATATAGCAGAATATACCAGAATATACCAGAATATACCAGAATATACCATAATATTACTAGAATATAGAGGAATATACGAGAATATACCTGAATATACTAGAATATAGCAGAATATGCTAGAATATAGCAGAATATACCAGAATATACCAGAATATACCATAATATTAGTAGAATATAGAATAATATACGAGAATATACCTGAATTACTAGAATATACCAGAATATACCAGAATATACCATAATATTACTCGAATATAGAAGAATATACGAGAATATACCAAAATATACTAGAATATTGCAGAATACAATAGAATATACTTGAATATACCAGAATATACCATAATATTACTCGAATAATGAAAAATATACGAGAATATACTAGAATATAGCAGAATATACCTGAATATACTTGAATATACCAGAATATACCATAATATTACTCGAATATGGAAGAATATACGTGAATATACCATAATATTACTAGAATATAGAAGAATATACCAGAATATACCATAATATTACTAGAATATAGAAGAATATACCAGAATATACCATAATATTACTAGAATATAGTAGAATATACCAGAATATACCATAATATTACTTGAATATAGAAGAATATTGGAGAATATACTAGAATATAGCAGAATATACCAGAATATACTTGATTATACTAGAATATACCATAATATTACACGAATATGGAAGAATATACGAGAATATACCATAATATTACTAGAATATAGAAGAATATACCAGAATATACCATAATATTACTAGAATATAGAAGAATATACCAGAATATACTATAATATTAGTAGAATATAGAAGAATATACCAGAATATACCTGAATATACCTGAATATACTAGAATGTAGCAGAATATACCAGAATATACTTGAATATACCAGAATATACCATAATATTACTCGAATATGGAAGAATATACGAGAATAAACCATAATATTACTAGAATATAGAAGAATATACGAGAATATACAAGAATATACTAGAATATAGCAGAATATACTAGAATATAGCAGAATATACCAGAATATACCAGAATATACCAGAATATTCCATAATATTACTAGAATATAGAAGAATATACGAGAATATACCTGGATATACTAGAATATACCAGAATATACCAGAATATACCATAATATTACTCGAATATAGAAGAATATACGAGAATATACCAAAATATACTAGAATATAGCAGAATATAATAGAATATACGAGAATATAGCAGAATATGCCAGAATATACCATAATATTACTAGAATATGGAAGAATATACGAGAATATACCTGAATATACTAGAATATAGCAGAATATGCCAGAATATACCATAATATTACTAGAATATAGAAGAATATACGAGAATATACCTGAATATACTAGAATATAGCAGAATATACCAGAATATACCAGAATATACCATAATATTACTAGAATATACCATAATATTACTCGAATATAGAAGAATATACGAGAATATACCTGAATATACTAGAATATAGCAGAATATACCAGAATATACTTGAATATACCAGAATAAACCATAATATTACTCGAATATAGAAGAATATACCAGAATATACGATAATATTACTAGAATATAGGAGAATATACCAGAATATACCAGAATATTACTCGAATATAGAAGAATATACGAGAATATACGATAATATTACTAGAATATAGGAGAATATACCAGAATATACCATAATATTACTAGAATATACAAGAATATTGGAGAATATACTAGAATATAGCAGAATATACCAGAATATACTTGATTATACCAGAATATACCATAATATTACTCGAATATGGAAGAATATACGAGAATATACGATAATATTACTAGAATATAGAAAAATATACCAGAATATACCATAATATTATTAGAATATAGAAGAATATACCAGAATATACCATAATATTACTAGAATATAGTAGAATATACCAGAATATACCATAATATTACTAGAATATAGAAGAATATACCAGAATATACCATAATATTACTAGAATATAGTAGAATATAACAGAATATACCATAATATTACTAGAATATAGAAGAATATGCCAGAATATACCATAATATTACGAGAATATAGAAGAATATACGAGAATATAGAAGAATACACTAGAATATAGCAGAATATACTAGAATATAGCAGAATATACCAGAATATACCAGAATATACCAGAATATACCATAATATTACTAGAATATAGAAGAATATACCAGAATATACCATAATATAATATTACTAGAATATAGGAGAATACACCAGAATATACCATAATATTACTAGAATATAGAAGAATATACCAGAATATACTTGAATATACCAGAATAAACCATAATATTACTCGAATATAGAAGAATATACCATAATATTACTCGAATATAGCAGAATATACCAGAATATACTTGAATATACCAGAATATACCATAATATTACTCGAATATAGAAGAATATACGAGAATATACCAGAATATACTAGAATATAGCATAATATACCAGAATATTCCAGAATATACCATATTATTACTAGAATATACCAGAATCTTCCAGAATATACCATAATATTACTAGAATATAGAAGAATATACCAGAATATACCATAATATTACTAGAATATAGAAGAATATACCAGAATATACTATAATATTACTAGAATATAGAAGAATATACCAGAATATACCATAATATTACTAGAATATAGAAGAATATACCAGAATATAGCATAATATTACTAGAATATAGAGGAATATAACAGAATATACCATAATATTACTAGAATATAGAAGAATATACCAGAATATACCTGAATATACCTGAATATACTAGAATGTAGCAGAATATACCAGAATATACTTGAATATACCAGAATATACCATAATATTACTCGAATATAGAAGAATATACGAGAATATACGATAATATTACTAGAATATAGAAGAATATACCAGAATATACCATAATATTACTAGAATATAGAAGAATATACCAGAATATACTATAATATTAGTAGAATATAGAAGAATATACCAGAATATACCTGAATATACCTGAATATACTAGAATGTAGCAGAATATACCAGAATATACTTGAATATACCAGAATATACCATAATATTACTCGAATATGGAAGAATATACGAGAATAAACCATAATATTACTAGAATATAGAAGAATATACGAGAATATACAAGAATATACTAGAATATAGCAGAATATACTAGAATATAGCAGAATATACCAGAATATACCAGAATATACCAGAATATTCCATAATATTACTAGAATATAGAAGAATATACGAGAATATACCTGGATATACTAGAATATACCAGAATATACCAGAATATACCATAATATTACTCGAATATAGAAGAATATACGAGAATATACCAAAATATACTAGAATATAGCAGAATATAATAGAATATACGAGAATATAGCAGAATATGCCAGAATATACCATAATATTACTAGAATATGGAAGAATATACGAGAATATACCTGAATATACTAGAATATAGCAGAATATGCCAGAATATACCATAATATTACTAGAATATAGAAGAATATACGAGAATATACCTGAATATACTAGAATATAGCAGAATATACCAGAATATACCAGAATATACCATAATATTACTAGAATATACCATAATATTACTCGAATATAGAAGAATATACGAGAATATACCTGAATATACTAGAATATAGCAGAATATACCAGAATATACTTGAATATACCAGAATAAACCATAATATTACTCGAATATAGAAGAATATACCAGAATATACGATAATATTACTAGAATATAGGAGAATATACCAGAATATACCAGAATATTACTCGAATATAGAAGAATATACGAGAATATACGATAATATTACTAGAATATAGGAGAATATACCAGAATATACCATAATATTACTAGAATATACAAGAATATTGGAGAATATACTAGAATATAGCAGAATATACCAGAATATACTTGATTATACCAGAATATACCATAATATTACTCGAATATGGAAGAATATACGAGAATATACGATAATATTACTAGAATATAGAAAAATATACCAGAATATACCATAATATTATTAGAATATAGAAGAATATACCAGAATATACCATAATATTACTAGAATATAGTAGAATATACCAGAATATACCATAATATTACTAGAATATAGAAGAATATACCAGAATATAACATAATATTACTAGAATATAGTAGAATATAACAGAATATACCATAATATTACTAGAATATAGAAGAATATGCCAGAATATACCATAATATTACGAGAATATAGAAGAATATACGAGAATATACAAGAATACACTAGAATATACCAGAATATACCAGAATATACTAGAATATACCATAATATACCATAATATTACTCGAATATAGAAGAATATACGAGAATATACGATAATATTACTAGAATATAGAAGAATATACCAGAATATACCATAATATTATTAGAATATAGAAGAATATACCAGAATATACCATAATATTACTAGAATATAGTAGAATATACCAGAATATACCATAATATTACTAGAATATAGAAGAATATGCCAGAATATACCATAATATTACGAGAATATAGAAGAATATACGAGAATATAGAAGAATACACTAGAATATAGCAGAATATACTAGAATATAGCAGAATATACCAGAATATACCAGAATATACCAGAATATACCATAATATTACTAGAATATAGAAGAATATACCAGAATATACCATAATATAATATTACTAGAATATAGGAGAATACACCAGAATATACCATAATATTACTAGAATATAGAAGAATATACCAGAATATACTTGAATATACCAGAATAAACCATAATATTACTCGAATATAGAAGAATATACCATAATATTACTCGAATATAGCAGAATATACCAGAATATACTTGAATATACCAGAATATACCATAATATTACTCGAATATAGAAGAATATACGAGAATATACCAGAATATACTAGAATATAGCATAATATACCAGAATATTCCAGAATATACCATAATATTACTAGAATATACCAGAATCTTCCAGAATATACCATAATATTACTAGAATATAGAAGAATATACCAGAATATACCATAATATTACTAGAATATAGAAGAATATACCAGAATATACTATAATATTACTAGAATATAGAAGAATATACCAGAATATACCATAATATTACTAGAATATAGAAGAATATACCAGAATATAGCATAATATTACTAGAATATAGAGGAATATAACAGAATATACCATAATATTACTAGAATATAGAAGAATATACCAGAATATACCTGAATATACCTGAATATACTAGAATGTAGCAGAATATACCAGAATATACTTGAATATACCAGAATATACCATAATATTACTCGAATATAGAAGAATATACGAGAATATACGATAATATTACTAGAATATAGAAGAATATACCAGAATATACCATAATATTACTAGAATATAGAAGAATATACCAGAATATACCATAATATTACTAGAATATAGAAGAATATACGAGAATATACCTGAATATACTAGAATATACCAGAATATACCAGAATATACCATAATATACCATAATATTACTCGAATATAGAAGAATATACGAGAATATACCTGAATATACTAGAATATACTAGAATATAGCAGAATATACCAGAATATTCCAGAATATACCATAATATTACTAGAATATACCAGAATATTCCAGAATATACCATAATATTACTAGAATATAGTAGAATATAACAGAATATACCATAATATTACTAGAATATAGAAGAATATGCCAGAATATACCAGAATATACTAGAATATAGCATAATATACCAGAATATTCCAGAATATACCATAATATTACTAGAATATACCAGAATATTCCAGAATATACCATAATATTACTAGAATATAGTAGAATATAACAGAATATACCATAATATTACTAGAATATAGAAGAATATGCCAGAATATACCATAATATTACGAGAATATAGAAGAATATACGAGAATATACAAGAATACACTAGAATATACCAGAATATACCAGAATATACTAGAATATACCATAATATACCATAATATTACTCGAATATAGAAGAATATACGAGAATATACCTGAATATACCTGAATATACTAGAATGTATCAGAATATACCAGAATATACTTGAATATACCAGAATATACCATAATATTATTAGAATATAGAAGAATATACCAGAATATACCATAATATTACTAGAATATAGTAGAATATACCAGAATATACCATAATATTACTAGAATATAGAAGAATATGCCAGAATATACCATAATATTACGAGAATATAGAAGAATATACGAGAATATACAAGAATACACTAGAATATAGCAGAATATACTAGAATATAGCAGAATATACCAGAATATACCAGAATATACCAGAATATACCATAATATTACTAGAATATAGAAGAATATACCAGAATATACCATAATATAATTTTACTAGAATATAGGAGAATACACCAGAATATACCATAATATTACTAGAATATAGAAGAATATACCAGAATATACTTGAAAATACCAGAATAAACCATAATATTACTCGAATATAGAAGAATATACCATAATATTACTCGAATATAGAAGAATATACGAGAATATACCAGAATATACTAGAATATAGCATAATATACCAGAATATTCCAGAATATACCATAATATTACTAGAATATACCAGAATATTCCAGAATATACCATAATATTACTAGAATATAGAAGAATATACGAGAATATACAAGAATATACTAGAATATAGCAGAATATACTAGAATATAGCAGAATATACCAGAATATACCAGAATATACCAGAATATTCCATAATATTACTAGAATATAGAAGAATATACGAGAATATACCTGAATATACTAGAATATAGCAGAATATGCTAGAATATAGCAGAATATACCAGAATATACCAGAATATACCATAATATTAGTAGAATATAGAAGAATATACGAGAATATACCTGAATATACTAGAATATAGCAGAATATGCCAGAATATACCATAATATTACTAGAATATAGAAGAATATACGAGAATATACCTGAATATACTAGAATATAGCAGAATATACCAGAATATACTTGATTATACCAGAATATACCATAATATTACTCGAATATGGAAGAATATACGAGAATATACGATAATATTACTAGAATATAGAAAAATATACCAGAATATACCATAATATTATTAGAATATAGAAGAATATACCAGAATATACCATAATATTACTAGAATATAGTAGAATATACCAGAATATACCATAATATTACTAGAATATAGAAGAATATACCAGAATATACCATAATATTACTAGAATATAGTAGAATATAACAGAATATACCATAATATTACTAGAATATAGAAGAATATGCCAGAATATACCATAATATTACGAGAATATAGAAGAATATACAAGAATATACAAGAATACACTAGAATATACCAGAATATACCAGAATATACTAGAATATACCATAATATACCATAATATTACTCGAATATAGAAGAATATACGAGAATATACCTGAATATACCTGAATATACTAGAATGTATCAGAATATACCAGAATATACTTGAATATACCAGAATATACCATAATATTACTCGAATATAGAAGAATATACGAGAATATACGATAATATTACTAGAATATAGAAGAATATACCAGAATATACCATAATATTATTAGAATATAGAAGAATATACCAGAATATACCATAATATTACTAGAATATAGTAGAATATACCAGAATATACCATAATATTACTAGAATATAGAAGAATATGCCAGAATATACCATAATATTACGAGAATATAGAAGAATATACGAGAATATACAAGAATACACTAGAATATAGCAGAATATACTAGAATATAGCAGAATATACCAGAATATACCAGAATATACCAGAATATACCATAATATTACTAGAATATAGAAGAATATACCAGAATATACTTGAATATACCAGAATAAACCATAATATTACTCGAATATAGAAGAATATACCATAATATTACTCGAATATAGCAGAATATACCAGAATATACTTGAATATACCAGAATATACCATAATATTACTCGAATATAGAAGAATATACGAGAATATACCAGAATATACTAGAATATAGCATAATATACCAGAATATTCCAGAATATACCATAATATTACTAGAATATACCAGAATATTCCAGAATATACCATAATATTACTAGAATATAGAAGAATATACCAGAATATACCATAATATTACTAGAATATAGAAGAATATACCAGAATATACTATAATATTACTAGAATATAGAAGAATATACCAGAATATACCATAATATTACTAGAATATAGAAGAATATACCAGAATATAGCATAATATTACTAGAATATAGAGGAATATAACAGAATATACCATAATATTACTAGAATATAGAAGAATATACCAGAATATACCTGAATATACTAGAATATACTAGAATATAGCAGAATATACCAGAATATTCCAGAATATACCATAATATTACTAGAATATACCAGAATATTCCAGAATATACCATAATATTACTAGAATATAGTAGAATATAACAGAATATACCATAATATTACTAGAATATAGAAGAATATGCCAGAATATACCAGAATATACTAGAATATAGCATAATATACCAGAATATTCCAGAATATACCATAATATTACTAGAATATACCAGAATATTCCAGAATATACCATAATATTACTAGAATATAGTAGAATATAACAGAATATACCATAATATTACTAGAATATAGAAGAATATGCCAGAATATACCATAATATTACGAGAATATAGAAGAATATACGAGAATATACAAGAATACACTAGAATATACCAGAATATACCAGAATATACTAGAATATACCGTAATATACCATAATATTAGTCGAATATAGAAGAATATACGAGAATATACCTGAATATACCTGAATATACTAGAATGTATCAGAATATACCAGAATATACTTGAATATACCAGAATATACCATAATATTATTAGAATATAGAAGAATATACCAGAATATACCATAATATTACTAGAATATAGTAGAATATACCAGAATATACCATAATATTACTAGAATATAGAAGAATATGCCAGAATATACCATAATATTACGAGAATATAGAAGAATATACGAGAATATACAAGAATACACTAGAATATAGCAGAATATACTAGAATATAGCAGAATATACCAGAATATACCAGAATATACCAGAATATACCATAATATTACTAGAATATAGAAGAATATACCAGAATATACCATAATATAATATTACTAGAATATAGGAGAATACACCAGAATATACCATAATATTACTAGAATATAGAAGAATATACCAGAATATACTTGAAAATACCAGAATAAACCATAATATTACTCGAATATAGAAGAATATACCATAATATTAATCGAATATAGCAGAATATACCAGAATATACTTGAATATACCAGAATATACCATATTATTACTCGAATATAGAAGAATATACGAGAATATACCAGAATATACTAGAATATAGCATAATATACCAGAATATTCCAGAATATACCATAATATTACTAGAATATACCAGAATATTCCAGAATATACCATAATATTACTAGAATATAGAAGAATATACGAGAATATACAAGAATATACTAGAATATAGCAGAATATACTAGAATATAGCAGAATATACCAGAATATACCAGAATATACCAGAATATTCCATAATATTACTAGAATATAGAAGAATATACGAGAATATACCTGAATATACTAGAATATAGCAGAATATGCTAGAATATAGCAGAATATACCAGAATATACCAGAATTTACCATAATATTAGTAGAATATAGAAGAATATACGAGAATATACCTGAATATACTAGAATATAGCAGAATATGCCAGAATATACCATAATATTACTAGAATATAGAAGAATATACGAGAATATACCTGAATATACTAGAATATAGCAGAATATACCAGAATATACCAGAATATACCATAATATTACTAGAATATACCATAATATTACTCGAATATAGAAGAATATACGAGAATATACCTGAATATACTAGAATATTCTAGAACATAGCAGAATATACCAGAATATACTTGAATATACCAGAATAAACCATAATATTACTCGAATATAGAAGAATATACCAGAATATACCATAATATTACTAGAATATAGAAGAATATACCAGAATATACCATAATATTACTA
>NW_027489608.1:30000-32647 GCF_050948215.1 Halictus rubicundus | reverse complement strand
AGAGTTTTGTCGACGGAGTAGCACATCCGTCCATTATTTGCTAATAACTCGATAAATAATAATTGTAGCGAGTTTGGTGTTATGATATATATTGTTAGAAACCGTCTATATTACAGTGATATCACGTCGAAAATCGTCTAGGACCGATAGGGAAAAAGTTTCCTCTTGGCGGTGGGACTTAGAAAAATTTTCGTCGAACGTCCGACGGAGTAGCACATCCGTCCATTATTTGCTAATAACTCGATAAATAATAATTGTAGCGAGTTTGGTGTTATGATATATATTGTTAGAAACCGTCTATATTACAGTGATATCACGTCGAAAATCGTCTAGGACCGATACGGAAAAAGTTTCCTCTTGGCGGTGGGACTTAGAAAAATTTCCAGAGTTTTGTCGACGGAGTAGCACATCCGTCCATTATTTGCTAATAACTCGATAAATAATAATTGTAGCGAGTTTGGTGTTATGATATATATTGTTAGAAACCGTCTATATTACAGTGATATCACGTCGAAAATCGTCTAGGACCGATAGGGAAAAAGTTTCCTCTTGGCGGTGGGACTTAGAAAAATTTTCGTCGAACGTCCGACGGAGTAGCACATCCGTCCATTATTTGCTAATAACTCGAAGAATAATAATTGTAGCGAGTTTGGTGTTATGATATATATTGTTAGAAACCGTCTATATTACAGTGATATCACGTCGAAAATCGTCTAGGACCGATAGGGAAAAAGTTTCCTCTTGGCGGTGGGACTTAGAAAAATTTTCGTCGAACGTCCGACGGAGTAGCACATCCGTCCATTATTTGCTAATAACTCGATAAATAATAATTGTAGCGAGTTTGGTGTTATGATATATATTGTTAGAAACCGTCTATATTACAGTGATATCACGTCGAAAATCGTCTAGGACCGATACGGAAAAAGTTTCCTCTTAGCGGTGGGACTTAGAAAAATTTCCAGAGTTTTGTCGACGGAGTAGCACATCCGTCCATTATTTGCTAATAACTCGATGAATAATAATTGTAGCGAGTTTGGTGTTATGATATATATTGTTAGAAACCGTCTATATTACAGTGATATCACGTCGAAAATCGTCTAGGACCGATAGGGAAAAAGTTTCCTCTTGGCGGTGGGACTTAGAAAAATTTTCGTCGAACGTCCGACGGAGTAGCACATCCGTCCATTATTTGCTAATAACTCGATAAATAATAATTGTAGCGAGTTTGGTGTTATGATATATATTGTTAGAAACCGTCTATATTACAGTGATATCACGTCGAAAATCGTCTAGGACCGATACGGAAAAAGTTTCCTCTTAGCGGTGGGACTTAGAAAAATTTCCAGAGTTTTGTCGACGGAGTAGCACATCCGTCCATTATTTGCTAATAACTCGATAAATAATAATTGTAGCGAGTTTGGTGTTATGATATATATTGCTAGAAATCGTCTATATTACAGTGATATCACGTCGAAAATCGTCTAGGACCGATACTTAAAAATTTTCCTCTTATTTGTGGGACTTAGAAAAATTTTCAAAGTTCGGTGAATTATGAAAAGTTGGTTATTTTGTGTAAAATAATATAGAAATGTTAAAATTTATTATATTTTGTGAAAAAAATTTTTATACTTTTTTCGCTCTAAGTTCCAACAGCCCCGCCGGGAGGTCTGTTGCCGCGGCGGTTTGCGGCCATAAGCGCGCGTGCTATTGACCGCGCGGCGCCGGCGTCCCGGCCGGCCGTTCGGTATCTATAAGAGAGTCGACGGTTCGGTCGAGTCGGTCGGTGCAGCGCGCGTCTGTGGCTATTCTACGATCTCGGTCGAGAAGCAGTCATGGGCGCCTCGAGACTTCGGTCTTGACTGTTTCGTACCGTGCTTCGTATCGAATTATTCTCTACACAGCATTGCCACGGGTCGGTGTCCTAGACCGAATGGCCCTTATGTGGCGAGCCTTCCCTTAGTGGAGGTTGGTGACTTGTATTCACTTTTGTGTTTACTCGTACTAACTGAGCATCAACTCTTATGTCCGAGCGACTAAGGTATGAAAAAGAGAAAATAGAGTTAAAGAGAAAAAAAATTCTGTCTTTTAAAGACAGAATAAAGAGAAAAATTCGTTAAATAATAGAGGTGTCCTATTTCGTTTATGCCCAGCGCGAGCAGAAGAACACGGTTTCTCGCAGTCCAGCATGCGTCCTGTCCGCGCTTCCTCGGCACTTGTGTCGATTTTGTCCAGCGCAGTGGTTACGTGCTTCCGCGATCCATGTTTGGAACTATACGCGCCTCCACGATTAGGCAAACCATGTTATTATATGAAACGAATGTATGAAACTTGTTTCAATAAGATATTTATAAGAAAGTTGAAACAAGTAAAATATCTGAACAAGATAAGATATTTATAAGAAAGTCTTGTTCAAGATATACGTATAAAATTGAGAAACCGAGAACGCAGAGGAGGAGGAGGTATATTTGAAAAGGAATTTGTTCGAGGTTGAATATTTATAGAGAAGAGAAGATATATGTATCTCGTGCAAAAGGTTCTCTGAGAATTTGCACGAGTATAAAATATATATATGATTGGAAGAAAAAGTGTCGTCGACCTGTCTCGAAGAGAGCTGGCGGCGAAGACATTCGAAAAATTGTCGAAGCTC
>NW_027489608.1:7500-17500 GCF_050948215.1 Halictus rubicundus | reverse complement strand
TTGCTAATAACTCGATAAATAATAATTGTAGCGAGTTTGGTGTTATGATATATATTGTTAGAAACCGTCTATATTACAGTGATATCACGTCGAAAATCGTCTAGGACCGATAGGGAAAAAGTTTCCTCTTGGCGGTGGGACTTAGAAAAATTTTCGTCGAACGTCCGACGGAGTAGCACATCCGTCCATTATTTGCTAATAACTCGATAAATAATAATTGTAGCGAGTTTGGTGTTATGATATATATTGTTAGAAACCGTCTATATTACAGTGATATCACGTCGAAAATCGTCTAGGACCGATACGGAAAAAGTTTCCTCTTGGCGGTGGGACTTAGAAAAATTTCCAGAGTTTTGTCGACGGAGTAGCACATCCGTCCATTATTTGCTAATAACTCGATAAATAATAATTGTAGCGAGTTTGGTGTTATGATATATATTGTTAGAAACCGTCTATATTACAGTGATATCACGTCGAAAATCGTCTAGGACCGATAGGGAAAAAGTTTCCTCTTGGCGGTGGGACTTAGAAAAATTTCCAGAGTTTTGTCGACGGAGTAGCACATCCGTCCATTATTTGCTAATAACTCGATAAATAATAATTGTAGCGAGTTTGGTGTTATGATACATATTGTTAGAAACCGTCTATATTACAGTGATATCACGTCGAAAATCGTCTAGGACCGATACGGAAAAAGTTTCCTCTTAGCGGTGGGACTTAGAAAAATTTTCGTCGAACGTCCGACGGAGTAGCACATCCGTCCATTATTTGCTAATAACTCGATAAATAATAATTGTAGCGAGTTTGGTGTTATGATATATATTGTTAGAAACCGTCTATATTACAGTGATATCACGTCGAAAATCGTCTAGGACCGATACGGAAAAAGTTTCCTCTTAGCGGTGGGACTTAGAAAAATTTCCAGAGTTTTGTCGACGGAGTAGCACATCCGTCCATTATTTGCTAATAACTCGATAAATAATAATTGTAGCGAGTTTGGTGTTATGATATATATTGTTAGAAACCGTCTATATTACAGTGATATCACGTCGAAAATCGTCTAGGACCGATAGGGAAAAAGTTTCCTCTTGGCGGTGGGACTTAGAAAAATTTTCGTCGAACGTCCGACGAAGTAGCACATCCGTCCATTATTTGCTAATAACTCGATAAATAATAATTGTAGCGAGTTTGGTGTTATGATACATATTGTTAGAAACCGTCTATATTACAGTGATATCACGTCGAAAATCGTCTAGGACCGATAGGGAAAAAGTTTCCTCTTGGCGGTGGGACTTGGAAAAATTTTCGTCGAACGTCCGACGGAGTAGCACATCCGTCCATTATTTGCTAATAACTCGATAAATAATAATTGTAGCGAGTTTGGTGTTATGATATATATTGTTAGAAACCGTCTATATTACAGTGATATCACGTCGAAAATCGTCTAGGACCGATACGGAAAAAGTTTCCTCTTGGCGGTGGGACTTAGAAAAATTTTCGTCGAACGTCCGACGGAGTAGCACATCCGTCCATTATTTGCTAATAACTCGATAAATAATAATTGTAGCGAGTTTGGTGTTATGATATATATTGTTAGAAACCGTCTATATTACAGTGATATCACGTCGAAAATCGTCTAGGACCGATAGGGAAAAAGTTTCCTCTTGGCGGTGGGACTTAGAAAAATTTCCAGAGTTTTGTCGACGGAGTAGCACATCCGTCCATTATTTGCTAATAACTCGATAAATAATAATTGTAGCGAGTTTGGTGTTATGATATATATTGTTAGAAACCGTCTATATTACAGTGATATCACGTCGAAAATCGTCTAGGACCGATACGGAAAAAGTTTCCTCTTAGCGGTGGGACTTAGAAAAATTTCCAGAGTTTTGTCGACGGAGTAGCACATCCGTCCATTATTTGCTAATAACTCGATAAATAATAATTGTAGCGAGTTTGGTGTTATGATATATATTGTTAGAAACCGTCTATATTACAGTGATATCACGTCGAAAATCGTCTAGGACCGATAGGGAAAAAGTTTCCTCTTGGCGGTGGGACTTAGAAAAATTTCCAGAGTTTTGTCGACGGAGTAGCACATCCGTCCATTATTTGCTAATAACTCGATAAATAATAATTGTAGCGAGTTTGGTGTTATGATATATATTGTTAGAAACCGTCTATATTACAGTGATATCACGTCGAAAATCGTCTAGGACCGATAGGGAAAAAGTTTCCTCTTGGCGGTGGGACTTAGAAAAATTTCCAGAGTTTTGTCGACGGAGTAGCACATCCGTCCATTATTTGCTAATAACTCGATAAATAATAATTGTAGCGAGTTTGGTGTTATGATATATATTGTTAGAAACCGTCTATATTACAGTGATATCACGTCGAAAATCGTCTAGGACCGATAGGGAAAAAGTTTCCTCTTGGCGGTGGGACTTAGAAAAATTTTCGTCGAACGTCCGACGGAGTAGCACATCCGTCCATTATTTGCTAATAACTCGATAAATAATAATTGTAGCGAGTTTGGTGTTATGATATATATTGTTAGAAACCGTCTATATTACAGTGATATCACGTCGAAAATCGTCTAGGACCGATACGGAAAAAGTTTCCTCTTAGCGGTGGGACTTAGAAAAATTTCCAGAGTTTTGTCGACGGAGTAGCACATCCGTCCATTATTTGCTAATAACTCGATAAATAATAATTGTAGCGAGTTTGGTGTTATGATATATATTGTTAGAAACCGTCTATATTACAGTGATATCACGTCGAAAATCGTCTAGGACCGATAGGGAAAAAGTTTCCTCTTGGCGGTGGGACTTAGAAAAATTTCCAGAGTTTTGTCGACGGAGTAGCACATCCGTCCATTATTTGCTAATAACTCGATAAATAATAATTGTAGCGAGTTTGGTGTTATGATATATATTGTTAGAAACCGTCTATATTACAGTGATATCACGTCGAAAATCGTCTAGGACCGATACGGAAAAAGTTTCCTCTTAGCGGTGGGACTTAGAAAAATTTCCAGAGTTTTGTCGACGGAGTAGCACATCCGTCCATTATTTGCTAATAACTCGATAAATAATAATTGTAGCGAGTTTGGTGTTATGATATATATTGTTAGAAACCGTCTATATTACAGTGATATCACGTCGAAAATCGTCTAGGACCGATAGGGAAAAAGTTTCCTCTTGGCGGTGGGACTTAGAAAAATTTTCGTCGAACGTCCGACGAAGTAGCACATCCGTCCATTATTTGCTAATAACTCGATAAATAATAATTGTAGCGAGTTTGGTGTTATGATACATATTGTTAGAAACCGTCTATATTACAGTGATATCACGTCGAAAATCGTCTAGGACCGATACGGAAAAAGTTTCCTCTTAGCGGTGGGACTTAGAAAAATTTTCGTCGAACGTCCGACGGAGTAGCACATCCGTCCATTATTTGCTAATAACTCGATAAATAATAATTGTAGCGAGTTTGGTGTTATGATATATATTGTTAGAAACCGTCTATATTACAGTGATATCACGTCGAAAATCGTCTAGGACCGATAGGGAAAAAGTTTCCTCTTGGCGGTGGGACTTAGAAAAATTTCCAGAGTTTTGTCGACGGAGTAGCACATCCGTCCATTATTTGCTAATAACTCGATAAATAATAATTGTAGCGAGTTTGGTGTTATGATATATATTGTTAGAAACCGTCTATATTACAGTGATATCACGTCGAAAATCGTCTAGGACCGATACGGAAAAAGTTTCCTCTTAGCGGTGGGACTTAGAAAAATTTCCAGAGTTTTGTCGACGGAGTAGCACATCCGTCCATTATTTGCTAATAACTCGATAAATAATAATTGTAGCGAGTTTGGTGTTATGATATATATTGTTAGAAACCGTCTATATTACAGTGATATCACGTCGAAAATCGTCTAGGACCGATAGGGAAAAAGTTTCCTCTTGGCGGTGGGACTTAGAAAAATTTTCGTCGAACGTCCGACGAAGTAGCACATCCGTCCATTATTTGCTAATAACTCGATAAATAATAATTGTAGCGAGTTTGGTGTTATGATACATATTGTTAGAAACCGTCTATATTACAGTGATATCACGTCGAAAATCGTCTAGGACCGATACGGAAAAAGTTTCCTCTTAGCGGTGGGACTTAGAAAAATTTTCGTCGAACGTCCGACGGAGTAGCACATCCGTCCATTATTTGCTAATAACTCGATAAATAATAATTGTAGCGAGTTTGGTGTTATGATATATATTGTTAGAAACCGTCTATATTACAGTGATATCACGTCGAAAATCGTCTAGGACCGATACGGAAAAAGTTTCCTCTTAGCGGTGGGACTTAGAAAAATTTCCAGAGTTTTGTCGACGGAGTAGCACATCCGTCCATTATTTGCTAATAACTCGATAAATAATAATTGTAGCGAGTTTGGTGTTATGATACATATTGTTAGAAACCGTCTATATTACAGTGATATCACGTCGAAAATCGTCTAGGACCGATACGGAAAAAGTTTCCTCTTAGCGGTGGGACTTAGAAAAATTTTCGTCGAACGTCCGACGGAGTAGCACATCCGTCCATTATTTGCTAATAACTCGATAAATAATAATTGTAGCGAGTTTGGTGTTATGATATATATTGTTAGAAACCGTCTATATTACAGTGATATCACGTCGAAAATCGTCTAGGACCGATACGGAAAAAGTTTCCTCTTGGCGGTGGGACTTAGAAAAATTTTCGTCGAACGTCCGACGGAGTAGCACATCCGTCCATTATTTGCTAATAACTCGATAAATAATAATTGTAGCGAGTTTGGTGTTATGATATATATTGTTAGAAACCGTCTATATTACAGTGATATCACGTCGAAAATCGTCTAGGACCGATAGGGAAAAAGTTTCCTCTTGGCGGTGGGACTTAGAAAAATTTTCGTCGAACGTCCGACGGAGTAGCACATCCGTCCATTATTTGCTAATAACTCGATAAATAATAATTGTAGCGAGTTTGGTGTTATGATATATATTGTTAGAAACCGTCTATATTACAGTGATATCACGTCGAAAATCGTCTAGGACCGATAGGGAAAAAGTTTCCTCTTGGCGGTGGGACTTAGAAAAATTTCCAGAGTTTTGTCGACGGAGTAGCACATCCGTCCATTATTTGCTAATAACTCGATAAATAATAATTGTAGCGAGTTTGGTGTTATGATATATATTGTTAGAAACCGTCTATATTACAGTGATATCACGTCGAAAATCGTCTAGGACCGATAGGGAAAAAGTTTCCTCTTGGCGGTGGGACTTAGAAAAATTTTCGTCGAACGTCCGACGGAGTAGCACATCCGTCCATTATTTGCTAATAACTCGATAAATAATAATTGTAGCGAGTTTGGTGTTATGATATATATTGTTAGAAACCGTCTATATTACAGTGATATCACGTCGAAAATCGTCTAGGACCGATACGGAAAAAGTTTCCTCTTGGCGGTGGGACTTAGAAAAATTTTCGTCGAACGTCCGACGGAGTAGCACATCCGTCCATTATTTGCTAATAACTCGATAAATAATAATTGTAGCGAGTTTGGTGTTATGATATATATTGTTAGAAACCGTCTATATTACAGTGATATCACGTCGAAAATCGTCTAGGACCGATACGGAAAAAGTTTCCTCTTAGCGGTGGGACTTAGAAAAATTTCCAGAGTTTTGTCGACGGAGTAGCACATCCGTCCATTATTTGCTAATAACTCGATAAATAATAATTGTAGCGAGTTTGGTGTTATGATATATATTGTTAGAAACCGTCTATATTACAGTGATATCACGTCGAAAATCGTCTAGGACCGATAGGGAAAAAGTTTCCTCTTGGCGGTGGGACTTAGAAAAATTTCCAGAGTTTTGTCGACGGAGTAGCACATCCGTCCATTATTTGCTAATAACTCGATAAATAATAATTGTAGCGAGTTTGGTGTTATGATATATATTGTTAGAAACCGTCTATATTACAGTGATATCACGTCGAAAATCGTCTAGGACCGATAGGGAAAAAGTTTCCTCTTGGCGGTGGGACTTAGAAAAATTTTCGTCGAACGTCCGACGGAGTAGCACATCCGTCCATTATTTGCTAATAACTCGATAAATAATAATTGTAGCGAGTTTGGTGTTATGATATATATTGTTAGAAACCGTCTATATTACAGTGATATCACGTCGAAAATCGTCTAGGACCGATACGGAAAAAGTTTCCTCTTAGCGGTGGGACTTAGAAAAATTTCCAGAGTTTTGTCGACGGAGTAGCACATCCGTCCATTATTTGCTAATAACTCGATAAATAATAATTGTAGCGAGTTTGGTGTTATGATACATATTGTTAGAAACCGTCTATATTACAGTGATATCACGTCGAAAATCGTCTAGGACCGATACGGAAAAAGTTTCCTCTTAGCGGTGGGACTTAGAAAAATTTTCGTCGAACGTCCGACGGAGTAGCACATCCGTCCATTATTTGCTAATAACTCGATAAATAATAATTGTAGCGAGTTTGGTGTTATGATATATATTGTTAGAAACCGTCTATATTACAGTGATATCACGTCGAAAATCGTCTAGGACCGATAGGGAAAAAGTTTCCTCTTGGCGGTGGGACTTAGAAAAATTTTCGTCGAACGTCCGACGGAGTAGCACATCCGTCCATTATTTGCTAATAACTCGATAAATAATAATTGTAGCGAGTTTGGTGTTATGATATATATTGTTAGAAACCGTCTATATTACAGTGATATCACGTCGAAAATCGTCTAGGACCGATACGGAAAAAGTTTCCTCTTAGCGGTGGGACTTAGAAAAATTTCCAGAGTTTTGTCGACGGAGTAGCACATCCGTCCATTATTTGCTAATAACTCGATAAATAATAATTGTAGCGAGTTTGGTGTTATGATACATATTGTTAGAAACCGTCTATATTACAGTGATATCACGTCGAAAATCGTCTAGGACCGATACGGAAAAAGTTTCCTCTTAGCGGTGGGACTTAGAAAAATTTTCGTCGAACGTCCGACGGAGTAGCACATCCGTCCATTATTTGCTAATAACTCGATAAATAATAATTGTAGCGAGTTTGGTGTTATGATATATATTGTTAGAAACCGTCTATATTACAGTGATATCACGTCGAAAATCGTCTAGGACCGATACGGAAAAAGTTTCCTCTTGGCGGTGGGACTTAGAAAAATTTCCAGAGTTTTGTCGACGGAGTAGCACATCCGTCCATTATTTGCTAATAACTCGATAAATAATAATTGTAGCGAGTTTGGTGTTATGATATATATTGTTAGAAACCGTCTATATTACAGTGATATCACGTCGAAAATCGTCTAGGACCGATAGGGAAAAAGTTTCCTCTTGGCGGTGGGACTTAGAAAAATTTTCGTCGAACGTCCGACGGAGTAGCACATCCGTCCATTATTTGCTAATAACTCGATAAATAATAATTGTAGCGAGTTTGGTGTTATGATATATATTGTTAGAAACCGTCTATATTACAGTGATATCACGTCGAAAATCGTCTAGGACCGATACGGAAAAAGTTTCCTCTTAGCGGTGGGACTTAGAAAAATTTTCGTCGAACGTCCGACGGAGTAGCACATCCGTCCATTATTTGCTAATAACTCGATAAATAATAATTGTAGCGAGTTTGGTGTTATGATATATATTGTTAGAAACCGTCTATATTACAGTGATATCACGTCGAAAATCGTCTAGGACCGATACGGAAAAAGTTTCCTCTTAGCGGTGGGACTTAGAAAAATTTCCAGAGTTTTGTCGACGGAGTAGCACATCCGTCCATTATTTGCTAATAACTCGATAAATAATAATTGTAGCGAGTTTGGTGTTATGATATATATTGTTAGAAACCGTCTATATTACAGTGATATCACGTCGAAAATCGTCTAGGACCGATAGGGAAAAAGTTTCCTCTTGGCGGTGGGACTTAGAAAAATTTTCGTCGAACGTCCGACGGAGTAGCACATCCGTCCATTATTTGCTAATAACTCGATAAATAATAATTGTAGCGAGTTTGGTGTTATGATATATATTGTTAGAAACCGTCTATATTACAGTGATATCACGTCGAAAATCGTCTAGGACCGATACGGAAAAAGTTTCCTCTTGGCGGTGGGACTTAGAAAAATTTTCGTCGAACGTCCGACGGAGTAGCACATCCGTCCATTATTTGCTAATAACTCGATAAATAATAATTGTAGCGAGTTTGGTGTTATGATATATATTGTTAGAAACCGTCTATATTACAGTGATATCACGTCGAAAATCGTCTAGGACCGATACGGAAAAAGTTTCCTCTTGGCGGTGGGACTTAGAAAAATTTCCAGAGTTTTGTCGACGGAGTAGCACATCCGTCCATTATTTGCTAATAACTCGATAAATAATAATTGTAGCGAGTTTGGTGTTATGATATATATTGTTAGAAACCGTCTATATTACAGTGATATCACGTCGAAAATCGTCTAGGACCGATAGGGAAAAAGTTTCCTCTTGGCGGTGGGACTTAGAAAAATTTTCGTCGAACGTCCGACGGAGTAGCACATCCGTCCATTATTTGCTAATAACTCGATAAATAATAATTGTAGCGAGTTTGGTGTTATGATATATATTGTTAGAAACCGTCTATATTACAGTGATATCACGTCGAAAATCGTCTAGGACCGATACGGAAAAAGTTTCCTCTTAGCGGTGGGACTTAGAAAAATTTCCAGAGTTTTGTCGACGGAGTAGCACATCCGTCCATTATTTGCTAATAACTCGATGAATAATAATTGTAGCGAGTTTGGTGTTATGATATATATTGTTAGAAACCGTCTATATTACAGTGATATCACGTCGAAAATCGTCTAGGACCGATAGGGAAAAAGTTTCCTCTTGGCGGTGGGACTTAGAAAAATTTTCGTCGAACGTCCGACGGAGTAGCACATCCGTCCATTATTTGCTAATAACTCGAAGAATAATAATTGTAGCGAGTTTGGTGTTATGATATATATTGTTAGAAACCGTCTATATTACAGTGATATCACGTCGAAAATCGTCTAGGACCGATAGGGAAAAAGTTTCCTCTTGGCGGTGGGACTTAGAAAAATTTTCGTCGAACGTCCGACGGAGTAGCACATCCGTCCATTATTTGCTAATAACTCGATAAATAATAATTGTAGCGAGTTTGGTGTTATGATATATATTGTTAGAAACCGTCTATATTACAGTGATATCACGTCGAAAATCGTCTAGGACCGATACGGAAAAAGTTTCCTCTTAGCGGTGGGACTTAGAAAAATTTCCAGAGTTTTGTCGACGGAGTAGCACATCCGTCCATTATTTGCTAATAACTCGATGAATAATAATTGTAGCGAGTTTGGTGTTATGATATATATTGTTAGAAACCGTCTATATTACAGTGATATCACGTCGAAAATCGTCTAGGACCGATAGGGAAAAAGTTTCCTCTTGGCGGTGGGACTTAGAAAAATTTTCGTCGAACGTCCGACGGAGTAGCACATCCGTCCATTATTTGCTAATAACTCGATAAATAATAATTGTAGCGAGTTTGGTGTTATGATATATATTGTTAGAAACCGTCTATATTACAGTGATATCACGTCGAAAATCGTCTAGGACCGATACGGAAAAAGTTTCCTCTTAGCGGTGGGACTTAGAAAAATTTCCAGAGTTTTGTCGACGGAGTAGCACATCCGTCCATTATTTGCTAATAACTCGATAAATAATAATTGTAGCGAGTTTGGTGTTATGATATATATTGCTAGAAATCGTCTATATTACAGTGATATCACGTCGAAAATCGTCTAGGACCGATACTTAAAAATTTTCCTCTTATTTGTGGGACTTAGAAAAATTTTCAAAGTTCGGTGAATTATGAAAAGTTGGTTATTTTGTGTAAAATAATATAGAAA
>NW_027489608.1:0-2500 GCF_050948215.1 Halictus rubicundus | reverse complement strand
GCAGGACACATGAACATCGACATTTCGAACGCACATTGCGGTCCACGGATACAATTCCTGGACCACGCCTGGCTGAGGGTCGTTTACGTAACCAAATACTGCTTGCGTTGCTCTTGTAAGTCCCCGCCGTCGCTTACCTCTCCATGTCGAATTTTGTGGAGGGCGCAAAGAGCGTTTCTGAGTCGGGTTGCAAAGATGCTACGTACGAGCGAACGATGGACGTTTCGTCGGCGTTTGACGCGGTTCTGTGAAAATTGCAAATTTTACATTGCGTCTAACGGTCTTCGTGAGAAGAAGGAAATAGGAATGGGTATCACATTCGGACTTGCGTGAGTGTTTTGCGGCGTCGTGAGTCGTATTTTCAATACGACCGCCCGTGAACACCGCTCCGACGATCGAAATCTCTCTCTCCTCTCTCTCTGGAACGATTCGCATTGCGGAAGAAGCGTTTCACTCTCGAACATTTTACGCGCTCCCGACGTCGTCTGAAATGATGCGTATACGAAAGGTATAAGAGTCTCAAGAGACTACAGTGAATGGACACAAATAAAGAAAGAGATACCGGACACCCGTGTAAAATCTGTGTGCGCAACTGTGGCGTGCAACGTAAGCCCCAGGGAGATGATATATAAAATAAAATACGTCTGTGCGTGGATGTGTCTCTCTACACATAATTGCGGCGGAGGGTCGTCGTTGCCAGCGACTTCGACAAACATATTCTTAGAGTTCGCGAGACAGTGGTCTCTCGTTCTACGAACGCTTTGATGACTGATGGACATAGCAACATTTGGCATTGTGCGGGATGCGCACGCGTACTTGTATCGGGTCGAATAATTTCCCCGTCGTCGCGTGTCCTCGCTAATCCGTTGCGGATTCCATCGCCACGTTCGTTGAATTGAATGACGACCGAGATCTCGTGTCTCTTTGGTTTGATCGATGATATCGCGTCGTGCAGCGTTTCTGTACCCCCGTGTGTCTAGTGTAGTAGAGAAACCCCACCGGGTGTTGAAAATATATATACTCCTCTATGGAGTGGCTTTCGAACATCGTTGTCACCACAACGTGTTGTCACGCAGAGCACGAGAAGGTGAAGGTGAAAACAAACCTTTGTCGGTCGCCCCATGTCTTTTTTTCTTCATTGTCGATCGCGAGACCGCGCGATCTGTCGGTCGTCCAGTCCCCGGAAGTTCTTTTCGACGGACGTTAAAGTTAACCGGCCGATCGTCTAGCGAGAGTTTCCGATCGACGAACAAAATGAAGAAATCTCTATATATACATTATATAGAGAAAAGACACTTTGGTGTGGCGCATAAGATATATGGTTTTGTTTTTTTTTTTTTTTTTTTTTGTGCTCCTCTGTACGTTCTCGCGTACTTTTAATGCTTTCGGTGAAATATACGAAACATTTTTTTTTCACGTTTGACGACCTCAGAGTAGGCGAGATTACCCGCTGAATTTAAGCATATTACTAAGCGGAGGAAAAGAAACTAACAAGGATTTCCTTAGTAGCGGCGAGCGAACAGGAATGAGCCCAGCACTGAATCCCGCGGTTCCGCCGTTGGGAAATGTAGTGTTTAGGAGGGTCCATTTATCCCGTGACGTCGAACCGCGTCCAAGTCCATCTTGAATGGGGCCATTTACCCGTAGAGGGTGCCAGGCCCGTAGCGACCGGTACGCGTTTCGGGAGGACCTCTCCTTAGAGTCGGGTTGCTTGAGAGTGCAGCCCTAAGTGGGTGGTAAACTCCATCTAAGGCTAAATATGACCACGAGACCGATAGCGAACAAGTACCGTGAGGGAAAGTTGAAAAGAACTTTGAAGAGAGAGTTCAAGAGTACGTGAAACCGTTCAGGGGTAAACCTGAGAAACCCAAAAGATCGAATGGGGAGATTCATCGTCGACGAGGCTGGCTTCCGTTGGTGCGCAGATACCCCGTATGGGCCTTCGTGGTTTCCAGTGCGAGGGTACACCATCTTCGGCAAATGTTCCGGTCGCGTAGTCGTGCACTTCTCCCTTAGTAGAACGTCGCGACCCGTTGCGTGTCGGTCTACGGCCCGAGTTGTTGCCTGTCGTGTCGCTACGTGCGCACACGACAGACGCTCGATCGCCTGGCCGGCTGCGTGACGGTACTCTGACGGTATCGGGCCGCAACCAATCCATTCTCGAATGTGTGTGCGTCAGGCCCGCCGCAAGCTCGGTTAGTTTTACCCGAAGGTACGGACCTGGTGCCGGCTTCGGGCCTAACCAGCTGTTAGCAGGCGGTGTCCTCGGACTGGCCAAGCTTCGAATTACCGGTCAGCGACGCTACTGCTTTGGGTACTCTCAGGACCCGTCTTGAAACACGGACCAAGGAGTCTAACATGTGCGCGAGTCATTGGGACATGTAAACCTAAAGGCGCAATGAAAGTGAAGGTCGTACCTTTGCGTCGACCAAGGGAGGATGGGCCGCGTTACGATGCGGCCTCGCACTCCCGGGGCGTCTCGTTCTCATTGCGAGGAGAG